>NC_134834.1:143347151-143647766 GCF_004210375.1 Tachypleus tridentatus
TTTTACTATTTGTTGGTAAAGGGGTATCCCAAGAGTTGCCTGTGGTGGTCCTGACTAGCTGCTTTCCTTCTAGTCTTACACTGAAAAATTAACCAAATAAACCAAACCTAATTCTTGTATCAAAATTCGGTTTCTAGCACTCTCTTTAGAATATTAAGAGTTAGTACGTGTGGTAATACCACAATGATTAGCCTATACTCTATTGAAAGTCAGCTACGTAATGTTCTGTCTTAATGTAAATAAATATCATAAACAGTCTGATATCAAACTGCTACAGGATCTGTGATATCTTCAGGTTATGTGATTTCAGCCTTTTCAAGCGTAATCATAATTCTGGTTCATTCAAAGTGAAAACAAAAACATAGTTTGAAGGCCATGGAGAAACACGTCCAAACTAGAACCATATTTTTGAAACAAAATTATGGTTCTAGTTTGAACGTGTTTCTCCATGACCTTCAAGCAGAGATCTCGGCTCATAAACAAAACAAAATGCGGTCAGTTAAATATAGACGTAATAAAGATTACATTTTATTTATTTATTTGTGTGACTTGTTTTTCTTTAATGTCCGTGTTCAGAATATGAACCTGCTTCACTTAGATACCTGTTAGAGATCAGTGTTCCTGTTTTCACACATTTACACATAAATTATGTAAGTTACTCTACATATTAAAATAAACGGTAGGTTTCACAGCATTATCTACACTAGCTTATTAAACAACCATTCGAATTATTCCAAGTATGATATAGCTCATTGTTACAGTTTAGTATCCCCCCATTGAAGACCTAAACACTCAAAACTGTGTTTCGTCAACCATTAGACACCACATAGTTAGATTGTTAGCCCAATGCTTAACTTTTTGTTTAAGAACAAATAAACTGTAGTTAATAAGTGAAATTCAATGAAACTTATATAAATATTTAAAATGTATTAAAGTACTCAGTAATTAACATTCTATAATATATAATTTAAATTTTATTTAAAAACCGATCAAAATGAGATTTTAATTCTATATTATATACAGTTGATCATTATGTATTTTAATACATCTTAAAGGAGTTATATTTTGCTGTGTTTTTTTTCTAGGTCTATTGTGGCGTGCTGGAACACAGCACAAACAGTTGTATATAAATAATTCGTAACAATTATTATACCAACTCGTTGTTCTTATTACAAAAGACACGAAACTTGTGGTAATATTTTTCTGTCACTTTTTCAAGTTATTAAAAATTATTATTGTGTGTACCTTGGAAATCAAAGCTCACGCTCGTGTCTTACTAATACTTATTTCATTTCCTTTATTTCGTTGTAAGACTGATAATAATACGAAAACCAAGAACTATGTACTCAGACTTTATAGTTTTTAATTACGTGTCTTAAGGTACTAATACATATTTCATTTCCTTTATTTCGATGTAGTTGTTGGTCTTTTGAATTAAGCACAAAGCTACACAATGGGCTCTCTGTGCTCTGCCCAACACGGGTATCGAAACCCGGTTTTTAGCGTTGTAAGTTCGCAGACATACCGCTGAGCCACTGGGGGGCATTTCGATGTAAGATTGATAATAATACGGAAACCAAGAACTGTGTACTCAGACTTTATAGTTTTTAATTACGTGTCTTAGGGTACTAATATATATTTTATTTCCTTTATTTCAAAGTAAGACTGATAATAATAGGAAAACCAAGAACTGTGTACTCAGACTTTATAATTTTTAATTACAAAGCCACACTCAATACCCTAAGAATGACAGACTCACTAGTGGCAGAACACTAATCTGATGGCAATATACTTTCTAACTAGTATTACGTAGAAAACGTATGGGCATGGGATTAGCAGTGTGATTCTTCAAAGACACAGAACCAATAGATACAAAAATTCTAAATTCCTCCCTAACTACATCAATACTTTTGTCAGTGGCTAAATCAACAAAATGAGGTGGCCTGGTGAAACTACGTCCTAATGTGGACATTGACGCACTGGATGTTATCTCCTTTTATATTTGTTTTTCAAACACCAACAACCAGGCATAACATGACCAGGTTTTTTACATAAATGCGAGACAGGTTTCGATGAAGTTTACGCTGACTGTCCGAAGATTTCAAACTAGAGGAGCAGGAATTTTTAGAAGAATCATCAACTTTGTGGATTGAATATATATACAGGTTTTTGTTTTGTTTTTCTGCTGAGGTGACGCGAATTTCTTTTTATGAAAAGTTATTTTATGTATTAAAATGTAATCATCAGAAAGAGCAGCTGCTTCCCGTAGTGTTTCAACTTTCTTTTCATCCAAATAAGTTTTGGGTCGTCACTTGTACAGCGTTTAAATTCCTCAATTAGACGTAATTGTTTTATTTTGTCGAAATTGTTGCCATTATGAGTAGAATTACACCATCGATCAATATAAACCTCTGTTTCTCTGGCGAAGTTCATATAAGTTTGACTATCTTGCTTATTGTAACTTCGAAACTTTTAGCGATAAGCCTCTAGTACTAATTCTTCGGAACCACATACGATTGAAAACTAAATTGGAATAAACATATAAATGATGTCAAAAACAAAGCAAAGAACTGTGTAAATTATATTAAGAATCTGACAGGACATAACAAAGGTACATTATCAAAAACATTCTTAAAATCTATACGATATATGTTAGATTAATACTGGAATGCCCTTGTACATCCTTGTACGATGCTACGTATTATCATTTATTTCGGACAAGTGGCCGATTTATTATGTCATGTGCGTTACATATCACTATTTCAATTTAAAATTTTAATTTGAATTCAGTAGGTAATTAAATGTTAATATGTATCAAGTTTATAATATTTGGAAATATGATTCATACACAATTTTCTTTTTTAATATACGAACAAAAAGAACACAATTTATAATAACGGTTATTAGTAAAAGTTATTACAAATGATGGTTTATATACAGGAGGTTTACAAGCTTACAAACAATACTGAGTCTTATATCCAGTCTAGAACTGAATATTTTATCAACGATTAATTCTGAGTTGATATTTTCATACCTCGCTTCAACTAAAGACATCTTCTCTCGGCTAACCTTACATGCTTACTCCTTCCGGCGAAGATATTTAATGTCCTATTAGAAATAATAACGTCCGAAGTAATTCACTGCAGTTGAATGGTTTGTAATATTCGAAATCTATAAATATTTCTGGTCCAATTCTGTAGTTTTCGATTAATAGGCGTTAATTACAGTTATAACTTCCTAGGCCTACAGCACACTAACTGTAGCTAATAATAATAATAATAATCTTTGTCTCTCGGCACGTCAGTTTTTATATGCTACTCACATGAAGCTCTAGAACATTCACCAAAGTTCGCTTCTCGATTGTACTGTCAATCACTAGTATTACATATATACCTGGTACATTGTTGATTCTTATTCAAGGGTCTTCTACAAATTTCGAGAACAGGTGGGACTTTCGCAATACACAGTCAATAATATAGGTCATATGCCAAAAAATAATGAAACAAGCGTAGGCACTAGAATAAACGTATAACGGCAAATATGTTACAACAATTATATTACAGAATATAATCAAAATAAACAGTAATCTACATAAAACAAAATACCAGTTTCAGCATACCGCTTACCAAGAAGCACAGCAGCAAACTTTCTTCACAAATATTCAAACATACCGTACACAACTGAGAGATTTCAGCATATGAAAAGGTTTTTATTTCCATAAACATCCAAACAAGAATAATCTGTTGACAGATTACTTGATGGAATAATACCTCTTTCTGTTAAACAACTGCATTAACTATAATAAATAAGCCACTAGTACTTACAATATCTCATTATAATAAAATATTATGTCTGTGTTGAAGGGTATACATGTAAATACACTACAAGTAAGTTAAACCAGTGAAAAGTGCGCGATTAAATATGGAACTGTTAGAAAGTGTGCAGGACAATAGGACTGATCTGGTTGTTAATGACGTGTTATTCACGTACAGGTGTTAAAAGTGGCCCTATGAAAATGTCCAATGAAGCATACCAATGCATACCCGGCCCTCGTATAAACACATTGGCATTTACTGAACCGAAAACAAACAACTCGACACGAGAGGGTAAATGGTCAAAAATGTACCTAATTCACTGAAAGGTAGTGATTGAAATAACAACAAAGACTTTGATTGACTGATGTTGCCGGCCCGGCATGGCCAAGTGGATTAAGGCGTTCGACTTGTAATCTTTCTGGACGTCTGCTTTTCTAGAAGGAAAGCAACAGAAACTTTGGGAAATATCTGTTTAAGGTGATCATTCCGTTGTAAAAGATGAAAATGCTTTGTTTTTCAGAATGCGCGAAACGTTTCTGAGTTTAAAGTGATAGGTAATAACAAAAGGAATTATATTTGAAACTTTAGTGTTACCCTGTTTTAGAACGTTTTCCCGCCAAGTGTCGTCAGCTTTCTTTATCTATATGTTAGTTTCAGTATCTTTATATCCGCTTTGCAAAACGGTTTGTTTTCGATTGTTGGTGTGTTTTCTGTAAGCTGTTTCATCTGAATAGATCTTCTTTGTGGTCGTATTGAAAAACCAGCTTTTACAACTAATCCCTGTAAAACCTCATACGTAGAAACGTTGTGTAGATAGAATATATTTTTCATTTGGACAGCCGGTTTTGAATCAGTTAAAGAATTTATCTGATATTCAAATACTTTTTTGCAAAACAATCAATTTTACCTTTAATTACTCTTATCTAGTAAAGGATGTGTGCTTGGGTGTTTTTCTTATAGCAAAGCCACATTGGGGAATCGAACTCTCGATTTTAGCGTTGCAAATCCGTAGGCTAAGAACAGAAAATCGGAAGATCAAAGACCTTAGAATGAAGGAAATCTGTTCAGATGAAACTATTTACACATTCATTCTGAATGATTATAATAAATCCCAACATGGCAATCAGAGTTAATATCCTTGTGCTGATTGTCAATTTAAAAAATCAGTTTAGACAGACCAATTTGTCTCTGTGTGTGTGTGTGTGTATGTGTATATAGACAGGCCAGTTTGACAATACATTTTTAAATAGACCAGTTTGACAGTATATTTTTTAGATAAGCCAGTTTGACAATATTTTTATACATAGATGAGTTCGACAGCAGTTTTATACATAGGTGCGTTTGACAGAATATATATATATATAAGTAGATTATTTATATGCAAAAACGGCTCGTTTGGGTTAGTTGGACAATATATTTTCTTCCCTCTAAAAATTATATCCATCGGAACGATGATAAGCCCAAGGATTTACAACTGTAAAATAAGGGATTCGATTCCCCTCGGTGGACACAGCAGATAGTGCGATGTAGCCTTCATATAAGAAAACAAATACACAAACCCATTATGATAAAAATTTAGTGTAATGGAACTTATTTCAGGGCATTTCTTGGCTCATGGAAATACTTAGTAATGTCACGCATAATCCTTTTATCTAATTAAATCCACCATCAAAATATTTCGGACATGGGGTAGATGGTCTCCTTAAAATCCTGATATATATTGCAATATGTTTGCCCAACGATAATGTATCAAACCTAGTCATACCCCTGCCAGAATATTAGTGTTATTAAAGTGCAATATCGGTGAAGCGACCGACATGTGAGATTTGCTTCTTACTTCCTTACCGTGCAGAGGGACTATGAACAAATTAACCTTCAATTCAAAGTAGTGGAGACGTTAGGCTAAGAGAGTTTGCAACTGACAATCAAAATACTAAAATTATTTATAAAATTAATGAAACAACTGTCACGACTTCTATATTGGAAAACAAACAGAAAATTGAAACTAGATTCAAAGAACCAAATAAATCGCACATTTTTACTTCAAATCAAATAAGCACAGCATAACCATACAAAACACCTAGATACTGAGTGAGGAAACAAATATAAACAAATGCAAAATCAAAAACCTCTACTTATACAACAACTCAAACCAATATAAGGGAACAGCTTTATACCTATATTAATTAATAGCCTAACATCTAACTGTAACGCCCCTTCATTCTCTTACATGTTTACATTCTCGTCCCTAATACATGTGCCCAGCAACGATCAGTTGTCACCTGAAGATGGCCCAAGAAAATTGAAACGTATTTCTGTGCTTTGTTTTAATTAAAGTTTTAATACCCATACCAGTCGTCTTTAGAATATACTATTTAGTTCATTTTGTGACTTAATATTTAGCGATTGTTTAGTTTTTGAGACAGGAATGTTAAGACGAATTGTTCTAAAAATGCAAGTTGTTAAAATTTTCGTTACGCCATTTGTACAAATTGTAGCTTTTCTTTGTAATTGCATCGTTGCCTAAAATTTACTAATATTGTTTATTCCAATTTTTACTTATTATCTCAACTCCCGGGGAGGCGTGAAACATTCGGCATAAAAACTTTTTTAATTCATTCATCTGATGAATTGCAGACAAAAGTCTTAACAGATCTATGCCAAACCAGCATTTTACTCTCCTGTAATACTTTCTGCAAAATTCTTTGACATCTTTCATGAAATGGCTCAATCCACTGTTTATTATCGTGCCATTCAAGTCTTTATATTTATCTGTTGCCTTACCATTTGTAACTCGCCAACTGCTTTGAAGAAACTACTCAAAAAATTCACAGGCAAATACTTTAAGTAGCACAATCAGCAACGAAATAATTCGATCACTCATGATTATGTAAGGATGGTTATTCTGTTATACCCATACAATCTCTGTTTTCCTTGTTTAAAAATATCCAACCAATTAATAATTGTCACTTCCATCTGGTTTGTCTTTACAAGTTCAATAACTGGGCAGAAAGAACTTTTACGTTTGTATATCTGTTGCGATGGATTACGCATAACTACAGAATAATAGAAGTATTCCTTTTTCTCTTCTTTCCATACCACCAATCCAACGGATCAATACAGACTTTAATAGGTGGTGCAAGAGACATATACCAACATCTGTGGATGACACAACATAGCTCAGCAGAACACATATTTGTCTACCTTGTCTGCTAAAGTGATTTTTCTGCTTTAGCTTTAGACTTGTAGATATTTCTTTATTGCTCTGCCTTCACAGCTTACCTGTTTAAAAACTATCTCATCTACACACACATTAGTGAACTATTCACTTACGAATACCTTAGAATCTATCTTCTTTAAGTTCGATGTGTGTCATCTTGATGGGCAGTTTCCATAGTTAATCTTTTAAGTTTTTCCTATCATTAGCACGAATATGTCATTTTAGTGTTACACTTTCTTTACGTTTTATTTTCCCCACCTACTGCATATGAACGTCAGATTGGAATCGACAGACAGTGTTACCATTACTATATACTCTTCTGAGGAATATTAGATTCTACCATAAAAAGCTTAGATATTTTCTTTTGTCTCCATTTCTTGGACACTGTGTCTCGTGAACATCAATATAAAGTGGTGATTAAACTTGTAGAGACTTTTGTAATGTAGTGGTAACCATGTACCCTGTTAGTACTCTCTAAGGTGGATCTAGTCTGCTTCTTCTTTTTAAAACATCACCAAGTAGTATATGGTGGCAATGAAACTAAATTTTTCAACATTTCTGCTTGAAGCTGTTCACGTGTTCATATGTCACGGCCCGGCATGGCCAAGCGTATTAAGGCGTGCGACTCGTAATCTGAGGGTCACGGGTTCGCATCCCCGTCGCGCCAAACATGCTCGCCCTTTCAGCCGTGGGGGCGTTATAATGTGACGGTCAATCCCACTATTCATTGGTAAAAGAGTAGCCCAAGAGTTGGCGGTGGGTGGTGAAGACTAGCTGCCTTCCCTCTAGTCTTACACTGCTAAATTAGGGACGGCTAGCACAGATAGCCCTCGAGTAGCTTTGTGCGAAATTCCAAAAACAAAACAAAACAAACAAACATATGTCACATGTGTTTCTGACGTCCCTCTTTCCTAAAATAAAATAATTCATGCCAGATTCTTTCTCTAACCACCTGTTTTGAGGCACCATTTCGCCAAATGGAACAAAACCAGCAGCATCATTCATCCCTAAAGTCGTACTTGGTGTGTTGACAGCGGGGCACAAGTGGTAAAATGACAACATTTTATTATTCGCTTTTTCTGTGGTTGAGGACGAGACTGATGTTTTTCACAATCTGGTCATCGAATTCAGTTACGTGATTTCCCTTAAAAATGTAAGCAATGTAATGCTTTACAGTCATATCCTTTGTGGACAATGGTAGATACCACCTAATACTGAAAAGTTATACATTTCTTTGCGGTTAAAACTTCTTCCAGATCACCAAAGTTTTGCAGATCCTTCAACTGGATATGAGCATTCCTTCCTACAATCATCGTTTTATTTAAAAAAATAACTTAGCATATTATCCATTCCACAGCTGTATCCCTTCAGTTGCTTGTTCGTGAAGCGATCACAGTCAATGGATGTTGTCCTTGACAGAATCTTCAAATTGCTTACGAATGTTTTTAACTGCATCAGACTCATTAAGGGTAATCGTTACTAATGGAATGTTTTGTTGACATCTCTGCTGGTCCCCACACCGAAAACATGTAATGACCTCAGGGGTGTACATTGTGATGATTGGGATCGCGGTACTGTCCATTCCTTGAGTGTTAAAATTCGCTTCTATGAACTGTGAGTAAAATTCGCTAGCATTCTGTTGACAAGCAGTGTATAGGAAGAAGACCCCAACTTTCGTCAATCACCTTAGTGGTCCAATGAATACTGTCAATTGGTTCTGTTACGTTTGAATCAGGGATGTTGAAAAACCTATTCAGAACTTCAAACGTTTCAATATTTCTCCAACATAAGTGACTTTCACTGCTTGTACAAGAGATGAAAACCACCAATAATGTTTAATGTTGGGGATCCCACGCTTTGAAAGTGGCTGACAAGTGTTGCAAATAAACTTTTGGTCCTCTATCGACTGCTTTCTGTCGAGTGATGCTAGGTAACTGAAGTGCTTTAAATAAAGATCATTCTTAGCATTCGTTACATTGAACTTAAGTAACACTGCCGTTTTCCTCTTTGCAAATGCAAAACATTTCATTTTAAGGCGATGTCGACATGGATCTCTTCAATACTATGCCCAGTTAATGAAGACTTAAACAGTACTCCTCACTTTGATCCTTAGATTGGGAGTTGAGCACCCTAACCAACTGGCTATGCCGGGCCGAATTTAATAGAAAGGATTGAACTGAAGTCTAATAGTAATAGTAACATTCGCGCATCTCCATCGATCATTTCACTTCATGAACGTAAAAGTAGTTTATAATATGTTTAAACATATTTGTTGTTGTTTTTTTTAACTTCGCGCAAAGCTACACGAGGGCTGTCTGCACTGGCCGTTCCTAATTTAGCAGTGCAAGACTAGAGGAAAGATAGCTAGTCATCACCACCCACCGTCAACTCTTGGGTTACTTTTTTACCAACGAATAGTGGTATTGACCGTCACATTATAACGCCCCCACAGCTGAAAGAGCAAGCATATTTGGTGTGACGGGGATTCGAACCCGCAACCTTCGGATTACGAGTCAAGTGCCTTGACCCTTGGCCATGCCGGGCTCTTAAGTATTTTTATTACTCAAACTAAAAACTTAACATTCCACCCTTTATTCAAGTCTTATTTATAATAATATCTTTGAAGTGTCAGTGTTAAGCAACTATTGCATTGAAGACAGGCATGCATGTAATACTTTCATCAGTATCTGGTAGTGAAGTAACTGAAAACAGTATATAAGGAATGAAGTAATAAGTCAGTAGAAGTATGTTATGTAAGGCATTGTTTTAACTTTCAAGCATTTTAAATAGTGTTAATTAACTTGGAAAAAGATCCAATTTAGTGGGTGCAGCTTAACATTATTGAAAAATGGTATTGTAACACCCCCCCATTTATCTATAAAGTGTGAAATTGAAAAACATAAGTTTCGAATAAAGAGAAAATTTGAAGAACAACTTCATCTTAAAATAAGGTATTTGTTTCAAGTGAAAATATGATATTTATTGGGGAAACTTGCCAGCCACTTTATATGCAAGATTCATCACTATCAAACACTTAAATTTATAATTTTTAATGTTGTAGCAAATGAAAAATGCTATTTGATTTTTAAAGTTTAGCTTTTAGAAGAACATTCCATTTAAGTATTCATACCGACATAATAATGAAACAAAATGTTTTCTTTTTTTTTTCATTTTTTGTCACTGGCTATAAAACCAACTATATCTATACTTACAGCTAACCGACAGAGAGATGCGAACCTATATTAAAATTCTTTCTGAAGTACCATGTTCCAGTACAAGCAGGAACTTGTTTCATGAAAAGCGATTACATTGAAAGAAGGTAAGTTAATGAGAAAAATTGCTTGAGACGGTGAGATACAAAAATATCCATAAGGGTAAACTCATCAAGAAGATAAAAGAGCAAGGCTTAAACAAAAGTGAATATGAATCCATCAGAAACGATTTTTTTTCATGGTTTCATGGAACTTTTGATAAAAGACACACCTGAGAATTAAAGAAGTGACACAACGTAGTATACATTATTCAAAGAGGTAAATAGTTGTCTATGACCATTTATTTTTGTCCACAAAAACTTACAGATACCTGAATCAGATGATTGGACTGCCTCATTCTTCATAACTATATCCTTGGAAGAACCTGTGTAAAAGTGTGAATCAAATCTTTTGAAGGAAAATAAAATGTTTTAACTTGTGACAAAGGAAAAAGGTAACAGTAAAATCAGACATGAAATATTGTACAGTAATTGATTCAGTCCGTAGCTTTGCAAATGCAAATTGATTTGGATATTGCTATAAGAAATACTTTGGTTTTATAGATTATGGTGGAACTATACTTGATCAGGTTGAAGAGCTTGTTTCAGAAGCACTTGTCTTTCTAATTGTTGGTTTGACTGCTTACTCTTTGTTGTTAAAATATATAGTAAGGTTTAAAGTTAACTTGTTACAATATCATTAAACTTGCACGATATGTTACATGTGATGGAGTTTGAGGTAGTATTTCCAAGCTAAGAATCTTGGCTTGTAAGCTTAGAAATTCTGCAAAAGATACTGATGGGTCATTCCTTCATCTTCGGAAAGGATATATATCTTAAAATTGTGTGGAAATGCTCTATAAGAATAAATATCATTCACAAAGCAAGAAATAAAAACTGAATGAAAGTATTTGGAAAGTTTGTGAAATAATAAAGACTCAATTTCAGTGACAAATGAAGTCTCAGGCATATCAGTTAGACAAAAAGCCAAAGCTTCTCTTGAATACTATAAATTTATATCCTCAGTGATTCGGGCTATTCATTTTTTTAGGGTATGATTTTAAACGTCTATATTTTTATATGTATTTACTAACGGAAATTCAAATAGTTTTATCTATTTTATTACTGATACTATAACATGATTTATTGACTAAGCATATATATATATTTCAATTTTCTTATCTGCAAACACTTAGTTCCTTGTTTTTTACTGTACAGTTTGCTGAGTTTCCCATAAATATCTCTTTCTTTTTCGTTTGAGAGCTTTGTTTTAATTTTAATTATTACAGTTAATTTTTACCAATGTATTTCAAATGTCTCAATTTGAAAATTGTGTGTTGTTTCATTTAACCTTGTTTTTGTAGCAAGTATTTGGTGCAAAGTTACTGTTCAATATATAGCACATTTCTGTCAACACGAGCGTTTTATAGCTCTATTAACGTTAGATGTTTCTTTCTGTAATGACTTTTATTGTATGTAAACTATTTGTTCATAATTTTCAAATATGCTTCGAATTTATTTCATGTTTGCCCCCACACAATTCGTCAGTTATTTTTGACATTGGTGGTTTTTCATTTTACTGACAACTCCCTACATATGGTTATTAAATGGTCGATACTTTTAATTTACCGTTATAATTCAAACAATACTTTGGAAATAATATGTAATTAAAATTCTTAATTTCGAATGAAATGGAAACTGACTTAGGCACTGCATACTCGATAGATAACAGAACTTCATGCTGTCAGTTTGAGAACTTACGTTAAAAACGTTATGAAAAGGTATTATCTTCCATTGATCTATATTATTGAATGAACGTCATGTGGCGTTAAATTCTTATTTATTTAGCTTCGGAAAATTTGTTCTAAATTATTAGCATATTTTCTAAAACGATTAACCATATTATAATAACATATAATAAAATCAAACTTTATCTTTTCCCCAGAATTTCACAAAAACATTTTTTGTATATATTCTAGTATCAGTTGCAAGTGACCCTTGATTAGAATTTGAAATTATACATATTATGTTCAAATCTACTTCTTGATAAAGCCGTAAACAGTTCATCACGTGAAACTTTGGTTGTGGAAGAAATGTTCCTACTCTGTCAAATCCCTGACCACACTATTTATTAATATTGTTGGCAAAGAAATGGAGGGCTAGGGACAAGTCCATACATGTATAACATTTTATAACATTTCATAAAAACTGCTAACAAAAGTTTTTACCAAATGAAAAAAAACAAAAAAAACTTTATCTCTCGATGTGTCGTCAAGAAGTTTACGAACTCACAATGCTAAAATGCGGGGTTCAATTTTCCGTGGTGTGCATAGAAAATAGTCCACTGGACTTTGCTTTAAAACAAGCAGAATATCATATTGCACTCTATCTAGTAGTTTGTAAATATATTTAAGTTTCGTTTTACATAGATGGAAACTGGTATTTATAGGTTGGGTTATTCCTTATTAGTAATAGTTATAAATTCACTGCCTTTCCGATTGTTACTATATACAATTTTGAATATTCGTGACGTTGTCTTGACAACTCGGCATTAGACATGTGCTATACATCTATATTTTTTAATTACAAATGAACAACACTTTATAAAAATCATAAAATGTAAAAGTGAAAATTTGGATATATTTGTGCACATTACGATTACGTACGATTATTCTTTAACTAGGTCCCTCAGGGGCCAAGGGCTGTCTTTACACTATAATTTGTTGAATATTAAAAGTAAGATCTATCCGGAAACTCCCAAGGAAATTTGCTTTGAACGCATCTCATGTAGAAAATTTTTCTGTTGTTAATTTATTGATAATTTTTAAAGTTAAATACAGCATCTTCAAATCTCCATACTAGCCAGTACTAAGGTCTACCCGCTGGAAGTAAATTCAGTATATATCAATAAAGCCACATTCTCAGCATTATTAATTAATTAAGCAGTTATCAACCTTTTATGCAGCTGCTATCACTTTTTGAATGTTTAGGGTCCTATTGAAATACGAACGATTTCACTTGCGATTCGATAGGGAAGATCGAAGGAAGCATCATGAGAGTCAGGAGTAGGATAAGTAAACAGCAACACTTTGAAAGTAGCTACAGGTATAATACTGTACTCAACTTGCTGATAATATCTACCTCCAAAAGAAAAAAATTATCACAAGAGGAAACAGTAAATATAATAATGGAAGCTAATATATTTTTGCATATAGGCGTATGTGTGTGTGTTCTAATGGCAAAGCCACATCGAGCTATCTGCTGAGCCCATCGAGGGGAATCGAACCACATGATTTTAACGTTGTAAATCCGTAGACTTACCGTTGTACTAGCGGGGTGCTACTTATAGGCACCGTAGCGAATTTCCAAAGAGATAAGAAATCTTATCCTACTACAAAATAAAATTAAAATATGCCGTGTTTGCAGTATTTTTGTACACGAGATATTTTTTCTTTGCATGATTTTAAAATTGTATATATGGAACATTTTTATCTCCAACATAACAGAATTATTACAGATCAACTGCGATAACTAAATGCAAGTAAACAGCAAGTTCAGTAGGTTTGTTTGCACTTCACATTAGTTTTCGAAATAAAAATTTTCTTGGGTGATTTTTGTAGTGCAAACTTTGAAAACTAACTTACTTTTGCATATAGACACAATGACGTATTTGCAAAGCAATAACAGTCATACTCTAATATAACTATAATATGGCTTACAATGTACTGAATGTCTGCATTACTATTGTGTATTTTTAACGTAGATACTTTTGTTTTGGGATGATTATGAAATTATATATATGGAGGCCCGGCATGGCAAAGCGTGTTAAGGCGTGCGACTCATAATCTGAGGGTCGCGGGTTCGCATCTCCGTCGCGCCAAACATGCTCGCCCTTTCAGCCGTGGGGGCGTTATAATGTTACGATCAATCCCACTATTCGTTGGTAAAAGAGTATCCCAAGAGTTGGCGGTGGGTGGTGATGACTAGTTGCCTTCCCTTTAGTCTTACACTACTAAATTAGGGACGGCTAGCACAGATAGCCCTCGAGTAGCTTTGTGCGAAATTCAAAACAAACAAAGAAATAATATATATGGAATACTTTAAATCTACAACAACACAACAGAATTATTATAGATCAATTATAACAATTTGCAAGTAATAAATCAGCTTCAGTATATCTATATCTGTTTGCACATAAATTCATTCTAGAAAATAAAAACATTTTCTTGCGCGATTTTTGGAGACCAAATTTACTGATGATATTCTCAAATTATGAGGTATGAAGTTTATCACTCTAAATGTATATAATGCTCAGGGTAGATAGCCTTTCTTAAAACATTTTTTCTCCAGTTTATTCTTGATGACTCTTAGTCCTGAGAATCACCTAACTGTTTGTTTCTATTGGACTCGCAAATAGCCACAGTATTGTTTCTTCACAAGCAAGTAGCAATCGAATCTTGTCTCAAATGATAACTTGACAGAGGTCCTGATGTTTTAAGTGCCCTTTATTTCCCCATCTAGGTTAATATAAACATCTTCAGGATAGTCTTTCATCAGGAACTTTACACTTTCACACAGTTGAATTTTCTGAGGAACTTCCTTACAAGACTTTTTTTATATGGTTGCTTTTTTCTGCAAATTGGTTTCAAATACATTCATCATGGGAATATAGAAGTTCACCCAAATTTGTCTCTTGAGAAAAGTGTTTCACCAACATAAGAAGCATCACGATCATTAATTTCTTTCTGCTTTTTTCAAATTGTTTCCGTTTGTTTACACATTTGTATTCTACCCGAAGTAGGGTTTATTTTGTTTTTAGTACATACATGCCAAGATATGCAAGTTTCTTTTAAAAAATGACACAAAGGTGTGTAAAGTATTGAATACGTAATAAGAGCAATCTTATCATCTTTTAGGGCTTTGCTGGTCTGGTGTAACTGGTTCAACAGACGATTTAACAGTTATAACCATGAACACAAACTTTAATTATTCCATTTTCTTGTGCAGAATGCCAACCTCTCTCCTGATATCACCAATTTCACTGTCATCATCATGAAGATAATTACGAACATTAATAATCAACCATAACTCTCTACAACAGCTGAGATAGCCTTTCCATGTGCTTTCCTTCTAGTGTCAGAGACGTGTTTTAGTGCAGTGGCATTCGGATATAAAAATAATTTCAGAATTGCCCAGAATTTTGTAGGGGTAAAGGAAAATGTATAAGTTTGGTTTACAAAAGCAAAGAAAATTGATTGCATCTAGGTAACAACCAACTGTAGTATAACCAACAAATCTCAGTGAATGTGTGGCACATAGAATATATACAGTATACTTATTTTTTCCACCACCACCCCAGGGGACACAGCGTTAGAATCCGGGTTTCGATATCCGTGATGGGCAAAGCACATATAGCCCATTGTGCTTTGTGCTTAAATTCAAACAAACGAACTTATTTTCCAAAGGTTTTTGATGCATGTCATTGTATTTTCCAGCCATGTTAGTTGTGTTATCGTATGATCGTCCTCCACACTCAATGAAGTCAACTTTTCAATGATTTCTTAAATAATTCACCACCATGTTATCCAAATAGTCATCACTGTGGTTTTCTGCTTCAAGACTGGTTGGTTTGAATTTCACGCAAAGTTACACGAGGGCTATCTGCGCTAGCCGTCCCTAAGTTAGCAGTGTAAGACTAGAGAGACGGCTAGTCATCACCACCCAGTGCCAACTTTTGGGTTACTCTTTATCAACGAATAGTGGGATTGAACGTAACGTCCCCACGACTGAAAGGTCGAGCGTGTTTGGTGTGACGGGGATTCGAACTCGCGACCCTCAGATTACGAGTTTCTAGTTATTATACTTGTAATAAGACATTAGCTTAGGCCTACTACGTTATTGTATATTTAGATTTTTTTATCTAGTCCCTTATGGATTTCCAAGAATTATAAGTGCATAATAATAACAGTACGGATTTCAGCTACAGTATAGTGGGTATAGAAATGGTGAATGTCTTACCATATGATTAATTACAATCATATTTCGCTAGCTTCTAAAAACGGTGTTCACATCAAAATGTACTAGAACATATTAATTTATTCATGTTATGCCACCCATCCACTGCAGTGGCACAGCGGCATGTCTGCAGACGTATAACGTTAAAAATCGGGTTCGATAACTGTGGTGGGCAGAGCACTGATAGCCTTTTGTAGCTTTGTGCTTAAATTTTTCAAATAACTATATTATGCTAATTACGACCACTAGAGTTATCTCTAAAATATTATTGTGCGCGTGACTATTTTGAGTACTGAAATGCTGTTATTACCCTTTATATTTTAAAATTTAAACGGTATGTATAAATATAATTCAATTGTAAAGTTTTTATTAAACTTTCACTTTTTAGTTTACAGTGAATTTAACATATTTCTTAAAATATCAAAGGCAAAACAAACATGACTTGAACCTAGTTTAATATTTAATTTTGTCTCATATTAATTCTAACGGTGACACTTAATCACACCCTTCTTTTCTCAGGAGGAAATATTTTAAATTTAGCTTATTCTCGTAAGATAAGCTTCCACAACAAAACTTGTAGACAGTAGATTTCAGAAAACAATTTCAGAGATCTTAACCTGTTTGGGTGTGACAACCTTTCTATTTCTATTACGGAAAACCCATCACTCATGAGAAAATTAGTGAGTGGTGTTAAGATTATGTGGTTAATGAGGGTAAATTAGGATTGCGTTTGATGGGTTTTAAGTAAGTTTGTTAAAATGCATAATTTCATTGTTGAGTAGTGCGCTTATAATGCTGAAAACATAATAAGATGTGTGATTACAAGTTTATACATTGCTCTAAAGATACCCAGTTTCAATATGTGGTCTGAGGACAAAAATGTATTTATGTTTCTGAGTCCTGAAAAGTAATCCATCCAGTTTGCTTCTGATAAAGAAGAGTCCATCTCTCAATCACTTTAAAAAATATTTTAGAAAGTTTTATCAATAACAGCAAAGCCAATTCTAAAGCACTCACTGAAATCATGTAAACCAAATGAATTATTAATGAGTTGTGTGTATGTGTACTTTTTACCATTGTCTTTTTTTTTCTTTTTTTGTCATTATTTCTATAAAAACAACCCAGAATTCTGTTTGCTCTAACACTAGCAATAACATACTGCTTGGGTGGCTAAGGCTGATGTGCCAATTACCAGTGTCCTTTTCATTCATAACTGTCAAGTTTAGCCCCATCAAATTCATACTTGTTTGAATTATATTAACACACATGATTACTTTGCATTTATCATAAGTAAAAGCTATTTGCTATTTATTTGCTCAATTTCAAAATAACCTAAATCCTTTTATAAAGCAGCAATAGCATCTTCACAGCAAAGAATGGCTAAGACCAACTTAGAGACCTTTCCTTCATAACATACTACTGACATGCAAATCATTACATTTTTAAGGTGATCTGGGAGAGCATATCCCCCTAAAAATTTGGGAAAATTTAATCCTGTGAGATTGAATCTTCAACCATGTGAACTACAAATACTGTATATGCACTAGAAAATGTATTGAATTAAAATAAGTTTTAATCCATACACTGTAACCATACTTGCCATGGCAAAAAGTAATCAGGCCATGGCCTTACTGCTTTCTATGGCATGTCCTAACACTTATTTTTGTGATACTCAACTTGTGATATTAATACAGATAAACTAAGACATCAAATATCTGCTTTCTTACATCGAGACACATTTCTATCCAATAAAACATCTTATGTAAAGCTATTAGAAAATTAAGATAAAACAAATCAACATATTTATAATACCCTCATCTGCAGAAGCAATGACTTCTTCAAATAATGTGAAAAACATTCACTAAGTGAAGGTTTTCACCTAGTGAAACCATGTTGATTATCTAACAAAAACTTTGGTAATTCACTTTGTAGAGTATCTTTCATTGGGGTTTAAAAACATCTTCCCAGTGTTGATTACCATAACAAATTATAACTTCTGCTAGCAATAACATTATTCTTTATTGAGATAATTTATAACTGTGTTAGAATTAATATTTCATGTGTGTAATGAATATGAATATATCATAGTTCCATGTATATGTGGCATTGTATGTAACATATCAAAATAATATACTACAATGTTCTGCAAAGACTAGATGACATAAGTGAAGTTGGGTGGACCCTTTTCTGATTGCCTTGGTAACCAATTAAATAAGTCAAAGCTGCTATTTTTAACTGCTGACCCATTTTCTGATACCTAGCCTAAATGTTAAGATTAATATGCACTGTTATTTGGTATAAATAATTGTAAACATTTTTTTTTCTTGTCTTTTTTTTTCTTATTTGTTAGTTAAGCACAAAGTTTCACAATAGGCTATGACTTTGCCTGTCACCAGTATTGAAAACATTGTTTCTAACATGGTAATTCTGCAGTGGAACTTTATCTGTAATAGAATATTTACTGTGCAAAAGTATTTAATATATGTCCTTATTTTATGTTCATATAAACCATGTTATTTTACTTCAGTATATGAATAATTATTAATAGAAGAATTAGTACATTATTTTTGTAGAACAAAGTATGGAGAAGTGGAACAAAGGATTCAGACAAATAAGCACAGATGTAAGACCACCAGCAGAACTTCTATGTCCCCTTCAAGTGCCACATATGCTTCTGATGGGTCCTGGGCCTTCTAACACTAGCACCCGTGTGTTAGCTGCAGCTTCTCAGCCTCTAATGGGTCATCTGCATCCAGAAATTCTGAAGGTAGAGATTCAAAGAGTATATATATAACACCATTTTAGTACTTTTATTTTGAGATTTTGTATTGCAAAATTACATGAAAGATAACATTGGATATTGAGTCTTTCAAGGATACTGGTGGCAAAGTTTTTTGTTGAAAACTTTGAGATGTGTGATATTTTAAATGATTCTTTCTCTCTGTATTTGCAAAAGATGATGTTGGCAACATTCTTGACCCAGAGCTTCCTATGAGAAGTATTGGAAATGACCTGATTTATTTAGATACTAATCCCTTGGTGGTTACTATGAAGGTTGAATGAGTAAAAATAAATAACAGAGTTGAGGGAAAAAAACAAAGTTGTATTTTTCCCAAAAGTATCAATTATAAAAAGTAAAAATAAATCACTAGATGCAGAAAGTGTTTTTCTCAAAGTTTTAAGAAATGTTAAAGATCAGATATACAAGCCTTTTATTTCTGATAGGTAAATTTTGAACAGGTGCCTGAGGATTGGAAGACTGCAAATGTTAACCCAATTATTAAAGGGTAATAACAATAATTCCCTCTTAAAATTATTAACCAATAGTATTACTTTTGTAGCAGGAAAAATTCTAGATGGTGCAATAAAAAGATCTGCAAAATCTTTATAAGAAATTCAATGCAGATTCATCAAAGAGCACCTTGCTTGCTTGCTTGTGTTTTTTTTCGTTGATGTTTTTTGAATTTTACACAAAGCTACTCGAGGGTTTTCTGCACACCTTGCTTGTTACCAATCTGTTATCTTTTTTTTTAAGGACTTACTTGTTACCTGAATGGTAAAAAAAAAGTGAGGATTTGATGTACTTGCATTTATAATATTTTTGACCAATTGCCACACAGTAGACAAGCCAAGAAGATTGCATCATTAATTACAAGCTATTTAACAAATAGACAACAAAGAATAATTTGGTTCTTCAGGGCCATCCCTTCATAACTACCCTTGAGAAAGGTAAAAATCAAAACACGTTTTATTTTTCACAAAATAATCAACTCCCTTCTTAAATTGTTGTGAAGTTCCAACCTTTACTACTACTGGTAGTAATTCATTACATAAGCCAATTGCCATCTTATAAAAACTGTGTTAATTAACTCTTCTATCCCTGGAATCATCCCAGTAGCCCTTATCTGAACTCTTTAATGGCATGAATGAGTTATCCACTGCAATGCCAAAATCTTTTACTTCAGTTATTCTGTTGAATTTGTTTCCCATTTACAACAGATGTGTGGCAAGGATAAGTATCTATATGATTCAGGTCAATTCCACTATTTCTTATTGAATACTTTTTTGTTAAAACAGAAGTAAGCATCTGAAAGCTCAACTTTCTCACAATGTTCCACAAAAACCTTGTCATCAGCAGGGTCTAAATCTATACATTCTGAGATTTTGCCTATCTTCAACATGCTTAAAAACTGCTTGTTGTTAGTTTCAAACCATCAGCCATCTGTTTCTCACATGCCATTTTTAATCAAATTCCTAATTTTTCTGTTGTTCTGTAAGTGTTAGGTTTAAACTGCTTAAACTTAAGGCACTTGCATATCCTTTTCTCTTTAATGACCTTCTTAAACCAAGTTACCTTTAATTCTCTTCTATTCTTGTTAGTAACATGATTATCGTGAATAAAAGTATTTTTATCAAATGTTTTTACAATACTTTTCAACTCATTATCCCCATTTCTCTAATAATAAATCTTGTCACATGAACTCTAAACTGGCTTTCAGAAAATTGGAACTAAAATTTCATTTACTTTTATCTTTGCATGTAGTAAAACTTCAAACCTGATTATGTTATGATCAAACTATTTCTTCCTCCTCAACTTGTAAATCCACATCATTATTAATGGTTAACAAATAATCTAGAAATTTATTTTCTCTGGTTGGATCTTTTATCATTTGGTATTGAATAAGTTCAAGAAATCCCTGTAATTCACTACTTCACTCCATACAATCCCAGTCACTGTTTCTGAAGTTAACTTTTTCAATAATTATTATATCAAGATATTTATTAGTAGCAACCTGATCTCATTACATGTTTTCTCAACTGTTTGATTAGCAGATCTATAAAAACTGCCAGTTAAAATTATTCTACTTTTCAAACTCATGACTAACATTTATTTGTTTCTTCATTCACAATTGGGGTGTAGTTCAACTCTTATATAACAAGCTAATGCATTTCCTTCCAAAAAAACATATCATTGTTACATAATTTGTACTACAGACTTTCAAAATAATTTCTATAATTAATATCTTTCAAACTTGTTTAAACGAGTTTCAGTAATCCCTATTATATCACTCTCTTCCATTTTAACTGGAGTCCTGAATTTATCTATGTGGTTTCTGATACTCATAGCATCAGAATAACAGCAACCAAGCTCATTCTTAAATATTATAGACCTCTCTCTAAAACTATTATATTACTGGTAATGATTTACAGTAATTTGTTTTTCCAATATCCTTACTTTCCTAGACATCCTATTTACTTAATTACTTGTAATTTTTCCACCCCTATACCAACTAAGTTTAAATTTTCTTTAAAAAATTTCTTCAAAGCTTCACTGGTAATCTTCTTTTATCTGAACTGCTCAAGTGGAATCTAACTCTAGTGTATAATTCATCCTTATCTTGAAAACTATCCCTCAAATCATACCAGCCCACTTGTTGCTTTAAGTATGACTCTGATAATCTTTCACTTAAGCTTTGAAACCCACTAATTAATTTATTTCTGTACCTATTCCATGAGAATACCCCAATAAAGGATCTTGTGTCTTATTTCTGTCCCTAAAATCTAAAGGAGTTCTTTATACTTTAACATCTGTATATGATTTACTACAACTAACATTATTAACTCCTAAATGTACTACAAAACAAGACCCTTCATAACAGCACCAAAACTGTTAACATACACTGTAATAGTGTCTACCTTACCACATTGAAAGCAGGTTTTAGCCCCAGTCTTTCTGTTTTGCACACTATGTACTATGGTATATGAATAAATCATACATTTCTAATTTCTTGTAATATTATAGTATTTATTCTGAATTTCTTCTTTATTCTATATATGCAGGTTTAACATAGTGTGATAGATAAAGTTGATAAACTGATTTTGTACTCTGTTCCTTTGTTATTTTTTAGTAAATAGTACCTGTTCTACTCTAGGGTATATTACTGCAATATTGCATATTGTGCAAGGATGTCATAGCAGTACCCTTCAAATGATAGCTTGGGTGACATCTGGAGGTTACAGTCTTACTTATCTTCAACTGAGAATGACCATTCACATGGTAGCACTAGTTGCTTTTGGTAAATACAACAGTTCTTGTGAAATAAAGAATGTTGAATTTAGTTAGTGTGATACGTGGCTTCTACTTTAACAATAGAATATAGAAGATGTTGTAGATGCAATTGTTCCATGTCAGAAACAAGTATACAGCACTGAATTTGTGTTTTAAGTCTGATATAAATAACTGCTGTTAATTTCATGCTCCATTTTGAGTCCAGTTTCTTTATTTCACTCAATTTCTTGACTCAGTTACTCAGACATGTAGAAGTGCATAATTGGTATTTTGACTGAATCTCCTTGTCTTAAGCAGACCTATTCAATTGTTCTGAAGTTAATTCAGTTTTACCTGGAAATACTGCAACACATCCTTTGAATGATCATCTTCCTCATTGCAAACAGTCAAAGGTTTAAGTCTGTTAGAAACTGACACCTCAATACTAGCTAAACCTGCCTCTGTAGCTAATTGTTTTTACTACTAAACACTTCTGTAAATTTATTTATCTCCTCCTCACCTTCTATCAAAACAACCTCAGCCCTAGCTCTAATGATATCTCATCTTGCTTTCTTAGTTTCTGCTCCTATCCTGTTATTTTCTTCCTCTGATTGTACAGTCTTCTCCAAAGCTGTCTCTAACTGATCCTTAAGCAAGCACGTTCTTCAAAGATAGTGTACTATATCTTTCTGAGCCTTTTGAAAGATACATTTCGTTATCATAACCCAATTAAACATCTAAAATATCCATTTACCCCTGAACAAAATGCATGTACCACGCATCATTGAAATAAAGGAAAATATGCAAAATAATACAGTAAATCTCAAATGTAAAATTCATAATAACTTCTCTTTTAAAAAAAAAGAAAATTTATCAGTCAACTTGTCACAGCAAAACCTAATTATTAACTAGAATTACATACAGAATTAATAAACAGTTTATTGCACCAATACAAACAAGAATAGGTAATAAAGGTTCTGAATAACTATTAATAGAATAATATATTAATAGAATATAAAAATATAAATAAAATATAAAATTCAGTTCATCACTTCTCAGGAATATCTTTTTTTTTCAGATTATGTCTGACATTAAGACAGGGATACGTTATATTTTTCAAACAACAAATCCTTATACATTAGCTATAAGTGGCACGGGTCACTGTGCTATCGAAGCAGCTGTGTTCAACCTACTACAACCAGGAGAAAAACTTTTGGTAGCTGTACATGGCATCTGGGGCCAAAGAGTTGCTGATGTTGCAGAAAGATGTGGTATTAAAACTTTAATTTATTACTACACTTGGCCTAGTATTTATTTTATCATGATACTCATTCTGATCATAATGAAGAGAGGGTGCCTATAAGATAAGGATGTTTAAATGTATCTCGTATTATATAAGAATGTTTCTTCCACTAAATACACTCATTTTGCTAATGGATAAAACAGTGATATCAACAGGGCAACTTATATCACTATTGTAACCAGTTACAGTGCTGGGTGAGTAGTGGTATTTGCTGATTGATTAATTCATTATGTTAGCTTGATAGATTAGTGCATGCACCTCTATACAAATATACACACCTGTGCAAGCAGAAACAATGAGTGTGCAATAGATTCATAATGTTTTCAAATACTGCATTCTTCTATCATACTATGACATATTTCTGCCAAAAAAAACATTTTTGTGTAAAAATATCATATTGACCCGAATTTAAGATAATTTTTTTCTTTTAGGTAAGACTCGAAAAATACAACTTGTATTATCTTATTTTCACAGAACGAACTTCAAGCTGGCATGTTCAGTATTGGCTGTTGCAAAACAGCAAAAGTACATATCCAGTTTAATTCTATGTACATTACGGACTGAACCTCTACTGGAGATCTAATGGTTAATATAATTCATGAAATTTGAGAGTCTTATGGTAAACATGCAAAGCATGTTGTACCATCTGTAACTGAAAGGCATTTTAAGACTGATCCAGCCTTGACTTTACCAAATATAATCTAGAATTTAGCTGACCAGCTTAAAATCAACCAATCTATAAACAAATGGACTATGATTGGAAGGTACCAAGGAATAATATAAAGCGAGTTCTAAATCATTTCCAAATGAAACAAGTGTAACCGTGAACGACAAACCATTTATCTTTGGGCTCATTTAAAAGAACTAGCCTTAACTGAATGAAATAACCTTCCAGCTGAGAATTATAACAATTTGAATCAGTGGTAGCTGCCTCATTTGATATTTGGAATAAAGTACCAGAAAAAAGCACCCAGGGCAAAGTTCTGGAACAGGGTACAGAAAAAAGAAAAGAGACCTCAATCAAACCTGCAGAAAACTTGGAAAGGCTTGCTAAGTTATTTTACCTAGACATTTTTTGTAAAATGATGGACTCATTAGCACATGACCACTTTACAGACACCACAGAAAAACAAGAAGAATATACAAATCAGATTGAAGCAGCAAAGTAGATGTACACCCTTAATTGAAACTGTGGAGTTGGCAGTGGAATTAGAATCCATTGAGGTTGCAGATAAACAACTAAAAATACCATCTTGATGATACTGAATCATCAGATTGAGTAATATTTAAAACATCATCTCACACTGATGAAAGATTTGTTTGACAACTGGTTACACCGAATAGAAGAAATAGACCACAAAACAGTAAGTGTTTCAAGTGAAAATGAAATATTACCAAGAGCTGCATACAAAAGCTAGTAGAAAATAAGAACTCTTAAAGGATACCAGAGGGAATTTTTATAGGTGAGGGAAACCTGACCATTACAGTTGAGACCATAAGGAATTAGCCACCATTTTAATGGTGGAAACAGTACCCTAAGGATGAGTATTTGAGTTCATCTGCTCAAAAGAACAACAAAGGGTTGATCAGACATTGGGAAAAATGAATTGGCTGGACTTGTAGTGCAAAGTTTAGCTGAGAGTACTCCATCTGCCTCAAATGAGATTTATTAGTTGTTTAGATATGCCAGTCCATGGTCATATTGATGGTAAGATTTGCAAGATGTTCTTCAGTGGTATAGTTCCAATAGTTCATCCAATTTCTTAATGAAAGGTGAGAAACTATCTTCAAATATGAAGAAAGAAGGCATAATTTCAAAAGCAAGTAGACAAAAAGAGGAAACTTGGAAATTTCTTGTTGAGTTTTATATTATCAGATGTGTTAGCTATTGCACATTATACCAGGAAGCCAATTTTTTATTTTAATAGATAGTGTTTTTGTAGGTATACGTTTACAAAATGTATAAGTAAGAAAGAAATTAATTTGTTATTGTGATCTGGAGTGTACATTAAATTATTTTCACCAGATAATTTAAAAGCACCCACTAACAAATGACCAAAATTTCAACACTATCATACATGCAATCCAATTGCATTGTTTAATATAATTAGAAACAATATGATATTTACTTACTTATCAGTACTGTGCATAGTTTTTCAAACTTTTTATTCCAAAGAATTAATTATTCTCTTACTTGTTTATAATTATGTATGTTCACGACAATGTTGGGGTGTCATTTTGTTTATTTATTAGACAAATGAATACTTACCTAGAGAATTCTTTGATATCTTCAAGTAGCCTAAATTTACAGTAAGAAAATATTGAAATTAGAAAAGCATGGACTTATTTCATAAAATGAAACTTTTGATAGTTAAAGAAAGTAGTATCTCAGAAAGTTTGAAAATCAGTGGGGAAGGAATAAGATAATACTGTATTGTTGCATTAACAAGTAACAACAGTGTTTAACTTCTTCAAATCAGCTACAATAATATTTCGTTTTTACAATGATAGTGTTACAACAATTAACTTTTAAGAATTTAGTGGTGTAACACTGTAGCCAAATGTTCAAATCGCAAGGCACATACCTTCCTCTCCTATTATGTAGCTTTTTGCTTAACAACAAACAAATATGATAGTATGACAATATTTTGATTATACTGATAGTTAGAATAATCAAAAGCTGTAAATAGTTAAAAATCCTAATTTTGATTAGTTTAGGATTTTCATTACAATAAATTTAATTGCTATTTTGACTAGTTGATTAATTTTGTTACAGTTGACATAATCATGATTAATTGATTGTTGGAATAACCCAAAACTCTTAATACAAATCAGTTATTTTCATGACATTAATTTATTAGTTCATGACACATTAATTGATTAAAAGCTAATTATACCTTTTGGTTCTATCTTTTGTGGTTCCATAGATTTTAGCAAGACATGGGACTTGAGACTAGAAAGACGTACTTCATAAATAAATAGAAACTGTTGCTGAAACAATACTAATATTAGTATAATCTATCAAAGACAAGATAAAAAGGATAGAAAAGTCCCTGATGTAGTACCATTTTCAATACTTTAGAGACTACACTTGCATATTTTTACTTTTTGCAATGTATTTTGAACTTGAAGCGTTCAGAATTTGGGTGCAGAAGATGTCCTTGCAGACAGGATATTTCAGCATGTCTCTCAAAAAAAGTTGGTTTAGCAAAGAAATCAGCTGAAGAAGATAATAGAGATATAAAGATGGTCTAGGAAGTGTGCAATTTGAACCTAAATAGATACAGTTTAACAACTTTACATGCTTATCCAAGATATATTTTACCACTGGGGTATGCCACTTGAGACAAAGGATGTCATTTACTCTAGAGCATGTAAATAATGAGAGTTCTTATGATATGTGTGTACATACCAGGAGCAAAAAAGATTTTGAAGACTCAAATATGATCTGAGTGCATGTATTTTCAGACATGTAATTTTAATTTAGTCTTCAATCTGTCACTAGTTGGTTCTGTCAGGGAAATGCTGTGCACATGTTTATAGCATCATATATATTACACTAGAAACAAAGGTCAAACTTTTGCTTGTCCATCCTACACCTTGATACCACATATCACTGATATCACAAAAATGGCATAAACAGTTCTGATGAGAAGTAGCACTATATTAGGTATATGTGGATCAATGCTAATATATAGTCTGTATTATACATGTTGTTTTATCCTGCCTTTCAAAGTAGATTGTTATAGAAATGTAGAGTGTAGTCAAAACACACATTTTGTTCCTTAGCACCCTAATCCATCAAATAGTTCATAAGATAGTGTATTCAATGAAACAAAACGTGTATTTGTATTTTGAGCTACTTTTGTTAAAAGTGTGTAGTATGAAACATATGTTTAGTCTTTATTTTGGTGGTAACAAATTTATTTGATTTTTATATTGAGATTGTTTTTATTTATGAAAAATTATTACTCCTATAGGAGCAAATACATTCAAGGTTTTTGTCCCTCTTGGAGAAGTATTTTCTCTAGAAGAGCTTGAAAAAGTAAGTACAATACTGCAAGACTTTAATAAGTATATGTTTACACTTTAGGTAACATAAATTTTATTTCAATATAGCAAATCAGTATTTCAAAAAAATGCTATCAGTTTGTGAACAGTGCAGTTATACAATTAACGGCCACTTTATACGACTATCACTGAAACTTGTGTAGAACACTCCAATTAATTTCACATAAGGAGAAGATTGGTAGTGTTGTGTGATAAGCATTTACTTGGACCCTATAAGTGTAGAGACTTACTTACTCATGTTATAAATATGGTGCAAGACTGAATAAAAGTCAGTATTTTTTTGATGATAAAAAAAGGGATGATAGTAGGTGACCACAAAAAAGAACATCATTAACAAAGATTATTTGTATTTAAATACATTTGTGAACAGAATCTATCAACAGTAGCAATCAGAAAGGAATAAAGGAAGTGTGACTATCACCGAGTTGATGATGACGGGGTGTGTTAGAAAATTATAAATAAACTTAAAAGATGTATACAATGTCCCAGTTAATCACTTCCTTGGTAATTAATTAATTGTCTCTAACTTTAACATCTAAAAGGATAGTGCAACAACTATCATATGTGGCAGATATCATATGATATCATATCATATCTAAGAAGCAAAGAGAAAAACTTGGTTTCAGTATTGCACAGTGATATGCGTAATGGTTTTTCAAACTGATACATGTATCACTGGTGGTCATGTAGCTGTAATGTCAGTAGTACGTGAAAAAAATTAATGCAATAATTACACAATTCCTAATGAAACCCATTTGAGGTTCTCATGTAGAAACCCACCCATAATTTCTCTCAGTCACATACATATTAATCTTCCACATTTCTAGCCTCTTCCCTTTTGAGATTATTCCAGAAATTGTGGCTGATATTGAAGAATATTGTAGTTAAACAACTTTAGGAATATTATCCTGATATTTGCTCTGAACAGAGGATTACTCATTCCTTCTCCATAAGAACTTAAGAATATCCTGTACACTTTTTAATGAAAAAAAAGAAAACTTAAATGAGTTTTGAAATGTGTTTTTCAGAATTTCTTTCAATTTTTAACAGTTTTTTAGTTGAAAGATAGAGAATAGATCAATTAGCTAGTATTGATTTAAAATCTTTACAGCTTCATGCCTCTGTGAAAATGCATTCTTAACTGTGTGTTATTCTTCCAGTTTTCATGAACCCCAAATATTTTTTTTAAACATCAGTGCCAGCAGATGGAAGCATGTATGTGTTTGTTCTCAACAGCTTCAGTATTCGGCCAGTTTGTGTTAATTGTTACACTTAGGTGGTATAAAAGAAACAACTTGCAATATTCAATATTCATTGGTTGATTAAGAAAGGAAAAGATACGAGTGTTAGTGTTGTCAAAATAATAGTTTATTATTATTTAAATATTTAAAAATTAAATTTTTATGATTGAGTCTAACCAGACTGCAGAAAAAAGTGTATGGAATTTTTTTACAAAAGACTATGTTAGTGTCAATAAAACTAACTAGAGATGAATGCCGAATGTAACTCAATTAAAATAGACAAAAATCACACAAGGTGTCCTTCATCTCATTTGTGTCAGAAAAGCATTCACATCCTTCCCATTGAATAGGGAAATGTAAAATATATTAACTTTTTAACTGCATCACATTTACAGACATGTCTAGTAAAAATAATTAACACAACTTTTATAAAGTAATTTTTGCTACCAATTTTTTTTAATTAACTCATTGTGGTACTGCAGAAAAAATTCTAATGAAAAGTGATATGCAGGCTTGAAAAACTTAAGAACCTTTTTAAAGATGACTAAATATAGATTGGACCTAAATTATTCTTCACAGTCATGTCCACTCAGACAGTGCTGCATTTCTATCCTGATGGACAGTTTTATTTTTCTAAAACAATAATGCAACAATGATTCCCACTGATACTAGTTTGAAATTGATTCTAAGAACATGACAATGTAATCAGTCACTTTCTCTGGCCAAAATAACCAATGTTTAAATCTCAGTGCTCATGCCATAAGACATTAGAATTAGGCATATTACCTTTTTAATCACTACAATCTTAATCTAGGCCATTAGGGATTTTCAAGAATCAGAAATGTGTATAACAATAGTATTGCAATCATTCTTTATTTCTTTTATCCTTGCTACCTTCATGTTTCGCTCAGTTCACAGTT
This sequence comes from Tachypleus tridentatus, assembly GCF_004210375.1. Taxonomy (NCBI): domain Eukaryota; kingdom Metazoa; phylum Arthropoda; class Merostomata; order Xiphosura; family Limulidae; genus Tachypleus; species Tachypleus tridentatus. Next base: position 143,377,036 of record NC_134834.1, read on the forward strand.
CTTCTAGCTGGCTTGGGTACAACAAATACAGCAATGGTTGGAACACTCTATATATAAGTTATTTGATACAGCAATAACTGTCATGGTGTGGACACCTTTCACAAACTGATAAAGAATGACTATAATTTGTTGTATGACAAATATAATATTAACATTTTTGAGTCAGCTAGTAAAAGACATTGACACCACCTGGATCTTTTCATTATTTCTTGCAACTGATGTGAATTTCATATTCATCTCAACAGTCCTCTGTAAGCAATTGTGAACACTTTTCAGACCAAGCTTGACAGTGAATAAGCTCTCCCTGAACAAGACAGCTTGTGGCATCTTGTGAAATTTGTCATTTTAAGTATGGGCTGTTAATGCTGCTGCAAAATGTGATCTAACTTTGATAAATGGCCAGTCTGGGTACATTGTTTAGTGTTTTTTGAGAATTACCTGTTTTATTTGAAACTTTTGAAATAACTGTTCAATAATACTTGATTAATGGTTTCAGGATTTACTATTTGAAACAATTATGGTGCCATTTATTTTGTTCTTTTATTTTGAAAGACTTGTGTTTTAATATACAGGTGTTGGTGAAAATGTTAGAACTGACTCGTGTTTCATGGAAATCATTTTTTTTTCTTTAATCTGTAGGCACTGATTCAGTATCATCCCAATGTACTGAGTATTTGTCATGGAGATTCTAGTACAGGAACCCTACAGCCATTAGAAAACTTGGGAGAGTTATGCCACAAGTAATATAAATGGAATGCTTCTACTGTTATTTTATGACTTGGTGCTATTGTTTTTCTTTGATAAAGTGAGACATTACAAAAATGATTATGTAATAACTTCTTATTAAAAAACAAAATTCTTCTATTTATAAATAAAAAAAACTGATTATATCTAATTAGTTTTAAATAATCAGTATTCTGATGAAGAACATTATATAAATAATAATGGTAAGGTCAGTATGAATTACTATAGTAAATCCAATTAGGACTTTCATATTTTTGTAAATAAACAGATAAGTTTAGGGAGAGGAGGGCAGAATTGTTAAGGCTACTGAAATGAAATTTTTGCAATAATTTTGTTATCCAAGCAAAGATAAAATGGTAAACTAACACGTTTATTCTCCCTTCACAAGCTCAGTCAATTTCACCAACCATGTAACCTCTCTGTACTTGTTTATATAGTCTTTATAGTTTTAATACTTCTAACTTTCAATATAATGTGTACATCTTCACAAAATTTCTCAGTCTTTCAGTTAACATTATAAGTATTTCACATACAAAAAAATTCTTATTTTTAGTCAAGCATTTTTAATAAACTAAAATAAAGATTTGTTCATTTTAAATGGTCCATATGCAAAGTAATTTTTATGTTAAGATTAAAAGTACTTTTCCTCATCTCAAAAATCTCAAATTTCCTTTGTAACCCTAAAAACCTCTTAAATTCATTTCAAACCTTCTCAGTAAAAATTTATATTTTGAGAGTCTTTGCACTATATCTCATTGTTAGAATATAAAAGAAAATATGTTTAAACTGGCATCATGATATGTTATATGTTTTTTAGTTTAATGACGTACAGAAATGTAAACATTTCATATTGTGGAAATGTTTAGTTAAAAGTTATTTATTTTTTACAATTTTTAACATTGTATTTTTATATACTACAATGACATCAGCAACTCTTAAGAAGTTGTTACATACACGACATTTTTGTGATAAATTCTGAAAATGATGTATTATTTATAAATAAGTAAGATTGTATTTATTTGGAGTTTCGTTCAGCAAAATACTGGTAAATTATGACTTTTGTTTTTTTATTGAGGAATTCAAAATATACTCCATGAGTTAATTATCTAGTAAATTTCTTTTCAGGCAGTAATACTAATGAGAATGTTTAGGTAAAAATACAGATTAAATTATAATATATTAGAATCAAACATATTGTGAACAATTAAAGAAACTTAAATTTTATGAATATTATGTTTTGGAAGCTTAGTTTTGTAAGAGTTGAAAACAGGGATAAACAATCTGTTACTTCTGTACAATAACAACACTGTTGGTATTGAATGTAAAAATACAGTGATCTCAGTCATTGGACTTTTAAGCATCAGTTTCAAAGATGTGGACTCATACCTGATGAAGTGATTGATAAAGTTTTTTTTTTTTTTTCCAGCAAATTGTGCTTGGATCACAAGTAAATGAGCTGAGAAGAATGTTAAATGTTAAGAAGAACCTCAAGATATTTATCCACATACTTCAACTGAATGTATCTTTCCTTGGCCTTTCTGTTGAATGTAAATGTTTGATAATTTATAGTTTCCCATTTTTTATTTTCTTTTTTGTAGGTATGAATGTCTTCTCATGGTTGATGCTGTTGCTTCACTTGGGGGTACTCCCATCTTTATGGACAAGTGGGGTAAGTACATCACTAATGTTTTATTTTAAAATGTTTATTAGCAATCACTCACATTTGCACATTGATTGATAGAATAAACTTTGTTTACTTACATTTTGTGCCATCTTTACAATCAAGGAGAATCTTCTCATAAGTTAACCAGATCAAAGTTTGCCTTCTTCATTCAACCTAAATTCTATCTAGCTTTCACTCACGTTACCTCTTTAACACGTTCGCTACTATTTACGAGTTACCTTGTAGTTGGCAAAGAGGTTGACAATGCCAAGCATCTTATTTTCTTTTAGGCACTGAGGGTTAACATTTATATTTGAGGCTAGCGATCTTGGTTTGGTTTGGTTTATTTTGAATTTCGCACAAAGCTACACAGGGGCTATCTGCACTAACTGTCCCTAATTTTGCACTGTAAGACTAGAGGGAAAGCAGCTAGTTATAACCACCTACTGCCAACTCTTGGGCTACTCTTTTACCAATGAATAGTTGGATTAACCATCACAATATAATGTCCCCATGGCTCAAAAAGCAAATTTAGTGTGACTTGGATTCGAACCCATGACCCATAGATTGTGAGTTAAGCATCCTAACCACCTAGCCATGCCAGGCTTTCATTTAAAATGAGTAAGTACATGGTGAAGCAGGAGTTACCTGACATTAATAGGTAAATTATAAATACTGTAGTTAGAACCTCATTGTATTTATCACAAACTTCTAAATACAACCTTCCAATGTCTGTACAGACATTGAATTATTAAAACAACAAGCAAAGAAGTAAAGAAAAATCTTCAAAAAGGAAATAAATGTAGGGATGGCTAATACCAGTCCTTCAAAAAACAATGCAAACAAGATAGTAGGGTTGGTATTTGTATCATTTCTACATGATGTCACCGTCATACAGTGTAGTAGAATGTTAACAGACAAAACTAGGATGTATTAAACCTGATTGTGATCAAACTGTCACAAATATTACCATGTGTTTATTCTTGCACAGTAATGTGTATTATATCGTAAATACTCCTACTGTCTTGGTTTAATACATCTGCAAATTTTCTATATAAAATCACGTAGCTTTAATATAAAGTCTATTACTTGATATGGTTATTATACAAACTTGGATTAGCTGGTAGTTAAAGTGCCTTTAATGTTGTTAAAGGCTGGGGTCCACAATTGTTATTATACAGATTTTACAGTTCCAGTTATCTTTTTATTATATTACTACAGGTATAGATGTTCTATACAGTGGATCACAAAAGGTACTAGGAGCTCCACCTGGCATTTCTCCCATTAGCTTCAGTCCTAAAGCAGTGTAAGTTATATTGTTATGTTTTAAAAAAAAGAAAATAGAACAGTGATCAATTATTAAGGTCCTTTGGTGAGATAGTAGTAATTATATGATCTCACAATGCTGAAACCAGTGCTCTAAAACAAACACCATTTTTAGGTCCATAGAGGTTGGTAACTTAACAGTTTACATTTCTGCAATAAATACAAATGTTTTTGTATACTTGCTTGTTAAAGAATGATCAGAATTGAAGGCATTATTGTAAAACAAGCAAAAGTGCCTGTCCCCAGTGATAGAAAATTGTTTAAGTTAATCTATCAATTTAAATTATTTCATGGACTTTAGAAAGGTTAACTGTGTTGCACTCTTGGTTTTACTTAGTGGCAAAGCTCTGAATTACTTATATTGCCCACCACCAAACAATAATAAATTGTTGAACATTTCAGTCATGCTAAAAATGCTCAACAACTTCACACAGCAAATTTAAATGTTTATTGAGTTACGTCACACTTTGAACTTGGAATGGTAATGTGATTATTCCATAACAATTTAGTGTAGAATATCCTGCTTGTAAAATAAAATTTGGTATCAGCATTAGTCATGCCTGTTCTCTCATCATTTCAAAATTGAATGTTGAGTTTTACCTGTGTGCACTCCTTTACAAACGGAAGACAGAGGAATTCTTGGTCAGACAACATGGCTTGCAAAGATATATATACATATAAGGTTACTGTCAATAAGAGTTTATTTCAAACAGATTACATATGTAATCTTTTGGTGTAGTTTTTTGGCTTTAAATTTAAGAAACATGGTTATTTAGTTGCAAATACTTTTTAAGATTTTGCTTACATTTTGTACATTGTCACATCTTTTAAGTTATACATTTTCATATGCTTTGTGAAGCTCATTGTTCATCTCTCTATTGTTCAATAAAAGCACATAAACAAATACCCATTACAGGTTATATTTATTATTTAAAATAGAGTTGACCATTGATGCATCTCTAGAGTTTGTTTCATTTCTCTACTTCTACAAAGCTAGTATTAAATGCTTGATGCAATTTTTGCCTTTGTTTTTATCTTTATTTTTAAGTGTTTATTAAGCATGCAAGGTCTCTGCATGGTATATATGTATAGTAGTAGTCATACAGATGTCTTTTATCAGTGACCTCTAGTTTGGAGTGGCATTCCTTTTTGTGTAAGACTATGTGCAGTATATTTTAGAGGAAATAGAAACAACATGAGCATAGTATTAAGAGAGGTGAGAAAAGGCTTTGTATTTACAAAAAGTTAAAAAAAAAAAAAACCTTGTTATTCAGTAACTCACTTTCTGGGTAATTATTATGAATTTTGTTTTAGGAGAGTCATTACATATAGGGCATGCTGATCTTGAGATTAGATAGCAAGTTTGATTAATATTTACAAAGTGATCCTTAAGTTCTATGTACCCTGAAGGTTTCACACTCGAATGATAAGGCAGATTTTGATAACGGTTTCAAGTACACTGGTTTCTTTGTTACGTTTCAATATTCATGGGGTTACTACCCTAAAAATGTAATGAATATATGGTAAATGTTATGAGAGAAAATGCTACGTAACACTAATTTCTCATTGACAATATAATATCACTAGAAGAGAAAAAAATAGGTTTGTAATGTTTAGTCCTATAAGGAATAGTGAAAAACAAATAGAGCACAAGGGTTAAAACTTGTGTCAGAAAACAAAATTTTATCACTCATTGTTGCTTGTTCTTAGGTACATAAACTCTTTTAAACTGATCACATGTGAGAAGATATTTAAGCTTTTAGTAAGCAACATGTGATGATTTGCCACTTTCAGTTGAGAAAAACATTTACTATTTATACATAAAGAAGGAACTCTGTGAACTTTTATTACAGCAATATGAATGTTAACTCAAAAAAATTATTTTTATACCCAGCTTTAAGTGATGCTGTCATAGCTGTTTATAAGATTACATTTCACTTACAAGAATTTACTGTGTTCATACACATGCAGATGTATGAGTGCCTGTTTAAGGTTCTGTAGAATGTAGTTTTTCTACCAGTAATCCAGGACTTTTAAGTTGGTGGTAAAGTTTACACCAAGAAATGATAGGTTTTAATGTTTGAACTTTAATATATTTATGATGCTAAAAAGATTTAAAATGTAATTAGTTGTTAGCTTGCAGCTTTGTGTTCAAATGATATATTTTCATATTTTTAAGTCTTTAAAATCCCTTTAGTATTCATATATGTTATCCATTTGTGTATAAAATTATTTTGTTCTATAGATCAAAAATTTCTTCTCGGCAGTCACTTGTGCAATCATTTTATCTTGATCTGTTACATCTAGCCAACTACTGGGGATGTACGTCTGATCCTCCAAGGTACAAGAAATGTGGATATGTAATGATTATTAAAATGAGTTCATAAATATGAGGTATTGTTTTGCTATAAGATTCGATTTAAATGGTACAAAATGAATACTTTATTTAATAGTTTCATCAAGAAAATCATTATGTAAGGATATCAGAGTTTTTTTGGGTTTTTTTGTGGATGAAAACTGTGTAACATAAAACTTGTGATATTACATTATAATTCCAAAATGGGGGTATACAAATGTCAGAATAAGATATTTAGAGAAGTAAAAATTGTGCATTTTCCTTCATAATTGAAGAAACAAAATTTTTATGAACTTTGTTTCATGCTTAGAATTTGTGTGAAAGAGTCATATTTTGGTCTAAGTTATCGTAGGTACAGCAAGGATATCACTAGTGGGAAAAACCTTCATATTTCACAAAAGAAAAATTAATCCAGGACAATGTCTCTCCTCCATAACCACTGACTCTCATTTTAAAACTAACTTATGATGTTGCATTCCTGTTTGTAACGAGAAATTTGCAAAAATTTGATGTTACTTTGATAAAGCATAAGATGCATACTTTGTGAATAATTATAACTATTAGACTTGAATGCAGTTGGTAATCCAACAAAATCGACCACAAATATTTATAAAAATTAGAGAAATTTTTAAGAATTCTTTGAATGATGTTTCAGTTGTGGGCAGTTGTTCTAAGTTTTTCTTTCCATGAATTGTATTGTCATATTTCTTTTTTTTTGTATTCAGATAAAATTGTTTTTTTTATATATATTTTGTATTTCTCTAATCATTTTTTGAAAACTTGTAGTTTCTTCTATTCAGTTGAAAAATGTTTGACCATTGTTTTATTAAAATAGAACTATTTCTTTCTAATGAGATGCCAATTTTATGCAACTAAGTGCCAATTGTTTTTTGCAACAATGTGCAATTTCTCATCTTGGAAAATGCAGGCTATAATTACCAAATCACCTACCTAATTAGATTTTCACTTGGAAACAAACACTCTTTTGAAGTAATTTTCCTGCCATAGTTAAGTTCTCACTTTGAAACAAACAAACTTAAAATTGCAGACAAACAATCTTTCAAAATGTTTTCAAAGAAGTAATAAAAAATAAATAAAAAGGTGGAATATATAAAAATTATTTGGGTGAAACATTGTCATTTTTTCCCAAGACCTGGTGAGACATTGTCCACATTCAAAGAAAAATATTCACAACACTAGACGATATGTGTATCTAATGTTCTCGTTTCTGCTTAGTTAAATGCTGTATCTATAATACTCATTAAACCTAACTCAGCTTCTCTGTCATAGAATAAGATCTCTGTAACTTTTAAACAGATAAATTAAGAAACAAACAAAACATTTTCAGGGATTAAAAATATGTGTAAAGAAATTATAATAAAACAAATATCTGTATCTTATTTATTGCTTATGAATCTTATACCTTAATACCATAAAATATCAGATAAAGCACACAATGTAAAGATTTAGAATCACTTGTACAATTCTGTTAACTTGTTTTATAACCTATTTCATCAGTTTTCTTTAGTTTTGCTTTAAATGGTATATATCAGTTTAACTGGTTGGGAAAACATATTTTTCCTTTCTTTTTTTTAAGCAAGTCATCCCAACATAAAACAATAATTTTAATACTTGTTGGTCAAGACACTGTGCTATTATCCAAACATACTATGCATGATACACCAGTTTGTTAATTCACTCAAGTATTAAATTTTGATTGATTTTTATCTTGTACATAATATGGCGCTATTGTATAATTAGGTAATCAGTATTTAATATTTCACCCTGTCTTTCTATAATTTATTAGTGCAATGCTGCCTACAGTAATGTAGACCTAAATAACTTTTTATTACATTTGGAAGAATTGAGAAGGGAAAAAAACTGTTTAACATTTTTATAAATTTCACTTTATTTCTTTGTAGTTGTAGTACAAGTAATTACAGTTTTCTTTGTGATTTATATACCATCATGACAGTTATAAATTTTTAACTTTAGGTATCACCACACAGCCCCTATCACTGGTTTATATACTTTGCGAGAAGCTGTGGCTCAGATAGTAGAAGAAGGACTAGAAAACTGTTGGCAGCGTCACCAACAATGTGCTGACTTGTTGTATGAAGGATTAGAAAACTTAGGATTAGAGTTACTTGTCACAAAAAAGGTTGCATCTTTTAGAATATTAGAATATAAATCCAAATATAAGATATCATTCAGATGTATACAAGGAGTCATCAATATGTGTCAGATTTAGGGCTTGAAAAGTTGCAGCTTATAATGAAATGATGTATAAATGAAACATTCCCCCATAAGAAGAAAGGAAAATGGGGCAATAGGGGCTGTAAAAGTGTAAACATCGTTTAGGTGGTGCAATGTGTAACAGTTTCTCCTACAAGAAATAATGAAATATGGACCATAACTTAAAAACAAAATCTCATAGCCTTCAGTTTTGTTTAGTTATAGAGCTATCAAATAGAAAATCAGACCTCTCCTGTCACATTCTCTGTTTCAAGAATTGTCAACAGTTCTCTCTTACATTTTATTATAATCAATAGAAAGTTATGGTTTCCTTAAATCAAATGATGTATTATATAATACTGCATTCTGAACAGATAAGTATCAATTTCACATATAATACACAGTTCATTTCTATGAGAAAGTTAACCAGATTGGATGAATTTGTAACAGCTCTTATCACATAATTAGAAAGCCAGAAACATTTTGAGAGTTAGAGGAAACTGTTTACTACTTTTTTTATGTTATTAGTGTAGGTTCTCTGATGCATTATTTAACTAAATAAAAATTATTTAGTGCATTACTGCCATTAACATAAAGAAAATTAGGGCTAAGTGTCATAAACACTTAAAAAATATTATTTTTTGTACGTGAAAGACTTAAATGTTCACTGAAAGACTGCAACATTTCATGGCAATATACACACTATGTTGCAGTTTAAAAGTATTAAATTTATAAAGCTTGAAATGAGTACAAAGTGGTCACATGATTGGTCAAATTGACTGAACCCATATTAAGAGAGATAAGCTGAAGCAAGTCAAAAACTGAGTGACATGTGCAGGAAATTGTATGTTTTTTTTCCTTGAGAAGCCAGCAATGTACATCACAATTATCAGTTATGCATAAAGAGGACTCCTTGTGCTGAGTGATTTCTTGTGTGTGTTTTCAGAAAGAAGAAAATTTTTTTAACATCTTTAGAAACTCATTAATGATCAGTATGGTTTTGGAGTAACTGCCTTCAAGAGTTGACATTTTTAAACTTTTTTTAATATAATTGGTCATTCAAGTGAGGTTATTATAAGCCAATTGATGAACCTTTGATTAGCATTTTTAAAAATTTTTATGACAGGTGACTTGTACTATTAATTATTAATTAGTCATCAAAGCTAAACCATTAATCCCTAAATGCTGGGTAAATTAGATTAAACTTTTAAGTATCAAATGTGTGTTAGTATTCATACAGTTAATAAAAGTTCTAAGCATTGTGATTAAAACCACATCGCTTTGACCTGATGAAAATATTAAGTTTTTGGTAATTAGTATACAAGGTAGCTATGGCCAATGTTAAATAGCTAGTTGATTTCACTGTGGCTTGTATGAGCCAAACAATAATGAATACTTTAAATGAGCAATAGTAAACACAAAATTTTAATTTTGTGAATGCTTTAAGTTTTGTGTTTGTGTAAGTACTGTGATTTTTAGGCCTATTTAACTTATCCTGTATGAAATATTTTTATTTTTTTCAGGAGAAGAGATTGCCAACTGTGACAACTGTAAAAATTCCATGTGGCATCAGTGGAAAAAGGTGATAGATTTTGTATGAAAGAGTAAGTTTTTGTTTCTGTTGTTTTTGTTCTTCTCAGAATTATATTTAAGTTTACTTGGCCTAATGTTGAAAAAACTATGAGTTGTTAATGATTTTATAAGTTAATTTTAAATATCACAAATTCATGCAAAATATTAAACAGTAATACAATATATTGGCTTTTTTTTTTGTAGGAACTTAGAATAGAATAGTTTTTAGTACAAGTTTCATTAAATATGTCAAAATAACAGTAACAAATATAATTTTATACTCTTTTAGGTATAGCTTGGAAATAGCTGGTGGGCTTGGGCCTACAGCTGGCAAGGTCTGGAGAATTGGTTTGATGGGAAATAACTCTAAGCCACAGAATGTCAATTTTGTGTTGGCTGTTTTAAAGCAAGCTTTAGTTGAGGGTGGATTTCCTTCAAGCAAGTTATAAAGTGAAAGCACACTTCATAATATATGAAAACATATATGTACTGATTGTAATACTTGTAACAAATTATGTTTTATGCTCAATAGCCATACATTATTGTACTTTTACACTGCTTTTTACTCATCACAGTGTTCCTGCTTATAACAGTATCTCCACTACAGTTGTGGTTTCTATCGAGTTTCACTTATGCTTTGTCTCATCCATTTAAGAATTTCTTTGTTACCTTTAAAAAATTATATTGCATAAGCTGATGGTTACTAAATTTTTCTATGTTGTAAAACTTTTATTGGATTTACTAGCATTACCTAATACTATACTTTTTGTTTTCATTATCCTTCATTTTCAAATATTTGGCATGGGCTCTTTCATGTGACTGTATAGCCCAAGCTCCATGTGCAAAATGCCTTTATGTGGACATGTATATCTTATTAACTGCAATTAATATTTAATTTCCTATAGTTTTTTTTTCTCCTGATGACAGTGTTTTTGTTCGTTTTACAATATTTTGTACCCTTTCTCACATCAGTTTGCCAGGATGTGAATCTCATCAAGCATTTGTCGATGTTGTTTTGTCTTTGTACATCCATAATCATCCCAGCTATTCACACAGATTATAACTTTTTACAGCATTCTAATTACCAAGCAAAAGTTAATTTTTAATCATGTACTTGTGCCTTATTGTGTGATTTTTAAGATTTAAAATACAAAAAAAAAATCTTATTAATTTTAGACAATTTTCATTCCATATCTACCAATATTAAAATTCATAACAATAGAATGAAACTGATATATTATAGGGTATTTGATATATATATTTTTGTGGTCCATTTTAATATCTATTGATATATAAGTTACAGATCTAACCAATAATTTTCAGAACACAAAGGGATCCTCTGATGAGACAGCAGTAAGCCTCCAGGTTGACTTGGCGATGGTACAAGATGCACAAAAAGTACTCACATACTGACCAATAGTCAGTTGTATATTTTAATTAATGTTTGCATTCCATAGGATGTTCAAAAAAAATATATCTAAACTTGTTAGTCCCATCTATCTTACTTGCTTATTGACAAAACCTGTATTTTAATTAGTATCATAGAAATTGTAATGTTATGTTTTCAGATTTTGTACATTATGAGTTGTGGGTTGCTTAATAATACAGCATATGTTGATGTCACACACAAGACATATAACCTGTGGAATTACATTAAAGTGTAATTTGTGTATAATACACACACACACTTACATATATTAATATGGCCTACAAGTGCACAAAGCTGGATGTGTAACCGAAACTTATTTCTAGGGAATTTAAAATCTGCATTGGAAAACAATTCATTTATCATCAGGTTAAAGTTGAATGCTCTGTTTTTTTATCATTGTTTTTCTAGTTAACACTATTTAGTTTAGGAAAAGAATAATTAATGTTACAAAAAGTTCAGCTACCAAAGATTTAAAGCCAGTTCAAAAAAAAAAATTTCTTTCAGATACATAAATTATATTAACAGGTATTTTATCTATACTCTCCCTCTCTCAGTTCATTATCTTACTATTAAAATATTTCAAGCAAGGCTTTGATTTATTTCTTCTAATTTCTCATATAAAGACAAAAAAAGAAATTCAACGTACCAGCAACTAGCTTCAACCAATTATTGATACTTTGCAATTGCTCTTGTAATACACTGTTCACTAATAAAGTAAATAGGTAAGGTTTTGAAATAACCAACAATAGTCACTAACGAAACAAGTGAAAAAGATTTTGAAACAACTTACAATAAATAATGACACTCCAGTCGTTACCATGTTACATTGTTAGATTGCTTCCATTTTCTAGATATATACGTTTACTCCTGTATAATAAAATGAAAACACTAACACATAGAAAGAGATAGTTAGCATATGTATATATCCATATTAAAATGTAACTAGGTTTACAGTGGAAGCTAATAGAAGGTTGGACAATTGTATTTTACTTGGAATACCTGTTTGAGAAGTATGGAGGGCCAAATTTAGAGTACAATATCAATAATTAGCTGACAAAAACTTTCACTGCCATCAGTTTTAGCTTCATTAACACTTGTTTTTACAATTTACATTAAAATCCAGCATTTTATTTTAAACTTGCTTACCTAGTTATGGGGATATGTCAATAAAAAGTGACATTTCACAGAAATGCTGTTACCTTCTCCATTCTTGCTTTGGTTACTCATCCATGTTTTGTATTATTGGTAATTACCTATTTAACTTTCCAGTACCATTGATACACCTGGATTTGTCTTGTCGGTGTGAAAATAGTAAACCAATTAAATGAAAATTAGAACAAACTTATTAAGTTTGGGCTTTAAATATTATTTTTTTTTTACATTTTGTTATTATTTGGTTGTTTTGGAAACGTTTTAATAATACTTACTCTGAATGGTCATAATGAAATTCCACTTCATACATCCAGTTAGTTGCATTTCAACTTGAATGATATTCACTGACGAACTTGTTTTGATACTTTGACAACTGCAATAGCCATTATTTCTGGTTATAGATAATTTAAAATACACAATTTAAAAGTCAAAATTATCAGTAACATTATATTTCAAAATAACAATAGGTCAGACAAGGTAACAGTATTCTTTGTCAAAATCAACTGATGTTTGCTGCGTATATGTTCTTTTCAACAGATAAGTTCGTTTATGTATACTCGTTGGAATTACAATAACTAATATTCAACAGACTTGAGTAGTACTATTTAAACCTAATTAGGCTTAACGGGTATCACAGAAAACAAATTTCTATAGAGTTCGAACAAATATAACTTACAACATTTTTTGGAATAAAATCAGTATCAGCATACATATATAATATCGCTAGATCTATGGTTTATTCCTATCTTTATATATATAAAAACGGCACGTTCGGGTTGAGAAAAATTTTTACGTAGAGGAGTCGAAACGTTGTTCACTCCTCTACGTAAAAAATTTCTCAACCCAAACGTACCGTTTTTACATATATATTTCTCTACAGGTGGGTTTTCTTGACATCACTGATTATTATTCCTATCTTTGATAAACTTTACACTATATTCTGTTGTTCTTCCCACATATTCATAAATTACTTATCGCAGCTCCATATTTATTCTAAATAGTTTGCAATCTGCTTTGTCCAATGGTATTTAGGGTTTACTTGTAGCTGTTTTGAGAAGTCAATTTCGTTAATAGTTGTTCAATCACATGCTATGATGTTATAAAAGGGTGAAGGACGAGAAGTTGCAGTAACAGTGAAGGAGAACATAAATCGCCTATGAAACATAATTTTTAGAATTATATTCTCAAGATATGATAGTTTCTTAGTTATTATAAACCCCTCATTTAAGAGGAGCACAAAATTTACAACAAAATTACAAGTATATGCAAGACTGGATATTAGCACTAGGTTTTTCAATTTATAGATGCCCCTTTGATACAGAACCTGTAGGTGTAATACGCTTATAGCTTAAAACCATATAATTAGTGTAAGGCCCTGGACTTCAGCTCGGCAAGCTCATACCTTATAAATCCGAGGTTGAATATAAGTGATTTTAGGAAAAAAAATATATGTTCAAAAATCAGTTGAACAGAAAAACGCGAAAATATATAAAATTCCCGAAGCTCGGGTTATGGAGTGCTTTTCTTTATCTTGCATGTATAAGTGTTGTTTATAAACGAAACTCATAGGAGTTGTACGGAAATGCGAGTTTAAATATTTTTTATTTTCCTTTACGAATTATGTTAACCAAATGTACAAGACATGAAAATATTAATTTTCAAATATTTTGAGTCAAGGTTGTTGATGTAAAGTTAAAATTATAATGCTAAACATGCTCGCCCTCCCAGCTGTGGGGGTGTATAATGTGACGGTCAATCCCACTATTCGTTGGTAAAAGAGTAGCCCAAGAGTTGGCGGTGGGTGGTGATGACTAGCTGCCTTCCCTCTAGTCTTACACTACTAAATTAGGGACGGCTAGCACAGATAGCCCTCGAGTAGCTTTGTGCGAAATTCCAAAACAAACAAACAAACAAAGCATGGCACTGTCATAGAGGGACTAACTACATAAATTGTGCAATAGGCAGATGTTATTTTCCTGACTGATTCTGGTTGCGAGACGTCTGGCAATAAAATGGAACCTATGGGAGAATTGCTTAGTTTCCTAGAATCCATGCAAGACCAACAGCAGCATCAAAATCTTGTCAATTGCATGTTCTCCACTTTTGTAGACATGTCAAAGGATTTCTTCGGTATAATGTACTCCGCATTTGTAGACATAATAGAATATAGAGGATTTTGTCAATATAATGTCCTCCAGTTTTGTAGATATAATAAAGGATTTTCTCAGGATAATGTTCTCCACTTTTGTAGGCTCTATCAGCTCAGACAAGCTGAAAGGTTCTATAGGGTTGTCACTTCTTTAATCATTGAACAAATGTTGTCTTTCACGTGAAAATAGAAGTATTCAATCAACAAAATAAACCTATGCAAAGCTTCTGTCATGTCCAGTAGAAAACAAAATAGCCCATAGATGAGTGATAAACTAGATTCTGATTGGTGAGAAGTTCAGCTGAAAATGTGGTTTAAATGTTGTGATCCAGACAAAGCTATTAATCAATGCCCTATATAAGTGTCAGTTTTTCAAGTTTACATGTGTACGTCTCGTGTATATAAAAAATTACATCTTTGGATAATCCAATCCATCAAACGCTGTTAGGTCACGCGCATAGCCAGCTCTGAACATTAACGAAAGTATCAACTGCACTGTATCTTCCAATAGCGTATCACAGATTAGATCAAACACGTGTTTACGCACATAAAAATACATTTCTACATGACTATTGCCATATACATATATTTTAATAATAAGTATCATAATATATACTAGCAATATTAGATGGGCTGTCTCTAGTTCATTTGATTTATCATGATTAATAAAAAGATACTTTAGTTTTTATTGATAACTGTAGTGCTGTCACTTAGTAGTTGATAAACTTTATATCTTCTTTCTTCTTCAAAGCAATGCATACATTTCATTGTGTAACATCATTTGATAGCTCAGAAAGTAAGAAACACTACTTATTTCCAGTCATTGGTTTGTTTTACAATTAAGTAGTTATTATAATTGCTGTTATACCAGTTAATTCGAGCCATGCTAATCTAGAAATCATTGTTGGTATTTTGGTTAATCATTCGTTGTGACACACGGATCGTCTACTGAAACTTTATTGTCTAGTTCTTCATGGGCAGCTAGCTAGCCATGTGATTCTAGCATCTTACTACTCATCAGTTGTGTGGAGGTTATACATAACACTATTCCAATATCATCTGGCTTGTCACAATCTAATCTGCTGATTCCTGACCTAGACAGCGAGAGATTCAGCAGTAATGCATGGTCTTGGCCTGACAATATTTTCAATGCACTTAAGTAATGTCTACCAGCTGCCACACATAAATGGATAAGCCAATATGACGGAGAATGAGATAGAACCTGTCCAGTCACAACTGAGTTGCTTCATTTATCCTGGCGCATAACAGACCAATTCACAGTCTCCATTCTTGAACATTAATTCCCTAACTGTTTTTCACAACATAAATCCAGTATAGAAGACATTCTTAGCTCTTGATACAAAAAATTATGAGCATACCAGTACACATCCATTCTGAAAGGGAGATTGTATTTCTTGTTCAAACATATGTATTATCACCATCATAACATATGTCAAATGATCATTGCAGTCATTTCTGTCAAGATTATTAAAAACTTTAAATACATCCACATATT
Source organism: Tachypleus tridentatus (assembly GCF_004210375.1). Taxonomy (NCBI): domain Eukaryota; kingdom Metazoa; phylum Arthropoda; class Merostomata; order Xiphosura; family Limulidae; genus Tachypleus; species Tachypleus tridentatus. The sequence goes on from NC_134834.1 coordinate 143,393,178, forward strand.
AGTTAGTTTAGTTCATTCTTATAAACTATCAGACTGGGATTTATAAGGCAAAATGTGCATATCCGCCATATCCAACATTCTACACAACTCAGAGAATAGATGGTTGTTGAACTTAGCTTCTTGTATTGTGTGAATTTTGTCAAAGAAGTTTAATTATTGAATTTACCGCACCACCAATACACCTCTCTCTTTCTTTGTGAACCTGACGACGACCGAAGAAGGTCGAAACGTTGTTCACTCCTCTACATAAAAAAATTTTTCTCAACCCAAACGAGCCGTTTTTACATATATATATTTCTACAAGTGGGTTTTCTTGACATCACTGAACGTCAGCTTGTTGATTTTCTATGCCAACACAAAGAGGATTATTGAACAACTCTATCCTGCTTCTTAGCATTTCAAATTCTTCGAATCTTGTGTTAAACGCATCTATGATACCTTCAATATTTACATAAAATTCTAAAAAATCAAGTGGCTCGTCATCTTTGAACTGTTATGTTAATTTATGACAACTTGGAAAGTGAGCCAAGTCGATGTTTTCTAAACAAACTTTGAAAATTCTTAACTTATTTCGAAACCTTTTTATGTTTCCCATTAAATCTGATACCATCTGGTTTCGTCCCTGGAGTTTCAGGTTGAGATTCTTAAGGTGAGTGGTGATTCTGTGAGAAAAGCCAGTTTTTTCAAAAATCCTTACTTTTGAGTTCTTCATCCATTTATGTTGTATCTGATGAAATAAACTGATCGAGGAATGCAGGGATTTCTTTCATTATTCCAAAGAATCATTCAAGACACTTTTCGACGCTGAGCCATCTTATTGGTTGTAAAGAGCAAAATCCCCATATTCTGCCTCCATATCCTCCAAAAACTGCTTAAGCTGCCGATGTAAAAGAGCTTTGTTTCACTGATTTCCCATACAAAGCTCCTTGATGAATAACACAATGAAATGTTGGACAAGTTACTTCATTTTCTGTAAGAAAACCAATAAAGCCTAATTTTTTCCAATCATCGCAGGTGCGCCATCTGTCACTATTGCTTAACACTTATTAAAACTTCCGATTTTATCAACTAAATCTTTCAATGCCTCGAAAATATCCTTTCCTTTTGTGGTCCCACGAAGGGCACATACATTCAATAATTTCTCTTTTGTTGAAAAATCTTCATGAATAATGCATACAAATATTAACAGTTGATTTACATCTGCTTGATCAGTACTTTCGTCAAGACAAAGCAAGAAATCAGCACTTTTTTCAACCAACCCAACAAGTTGGTTTTCTAATTGTTCTCCCATATTAGTGACCCTTCTTTGTATGGTTTGGTTGGAAGGTGGCACTGATTCAAATTTCTCAGCAATTTTGGCATCCCTAAACACCTCTGCCATTTGAAGAACACATTTTTTTATTAAAGTGCCATCAATAAAAGGTTTCTTTGCTCTTGCAAGTTCCAAAGAAACGATGTACGAAGCATTCAAAGCAGATGTCTGGCTTTCTGACAACTTGCTAAACATACTCGTTTCTTGTTTTAATCTCTTGCTGAAAACTGCAATCTGAACTTTTCTAGTTTCTCCTTCATATTTTTGATACTTTCCTTCAATCATTGTTGAATAATGCCTTTTCACATTAAATTCTTTGGACACTGATATAATTTGCATACAAACCAAACACTGCAACTTGCCGTTATTATTTGTAATTAAATAATCAAGTTCCCAACGTTTCTGGTACACTATATTTTCATAGTCAATCTTACGTTTCTTAAAAACTTTGCCCATGTTCATATTTACCACGGAACTGAACAGTGATAATTTACAACACGTCAACCTCCACAACAGCAAACGGACAGACTGGCAACAGCCACCAGCCAGGCGAGTTCACTTTGTCTAGCAGATGGGAGGGAGCATATAGCTGAGCGAGTGCACTTTGTCTATCATGGTATAATACGCCGAGTTGTATGTGATATAATTTAAAAGCTATTACTATCAAGTTATTACTGTAAAATTATAAAGGCATAAATAATAAATATATCGGTGCAGACAAAATAAATTATAAAATTTCATTAGTGAATATCAGTTAGAGTATTCATGCATTTTACCTCGCAAGTCAGAATTTTTCATTTCTTCACTACAAAATAAATTATAGAAGTAGGTTATTTTTCAATGGACCTTCGCGGACCACATAAAACCATACTGCAGGCCGCCTGTTGGAAATCCCTGATGTATAATATCAGGAATACAGAGAAAGGACATAGACTAGATGTTGGACACGCCCTTGTAAAATGTTTTGTTTGTTTGTTTAGAATTAAGCACAAAGCTACTAAATGGGCTATCTGTGCTCTGCCCAGCACGGGTATCGAAACCCGGTTTTAGTGTGTAAGTCCGCAGACATACCACTGTGCCACTGGGGGGGGCATTGTAAGATTGTACAGAGGAAGTTTCATTACAACATGCTCATTCCTACCTTGTTTGCTCGCTTTTTGTTCACCCATTCTTACCCATTTAATTTTTTAAATCTTTTTCTGCTTGTACTCTTTTTTTCATATAACGTGGCATGATTTATTCATCGTTCACTCATTCATGTTGATATTCTGTATATATGTCATTAGTATGGGTGTGCACAACAATATTACGGTACGTGAAAATAATGGTCTAGGTATGTGTGGTGTGTATTCTCTTCACTTACAGTGCGTGTACACTTTGTGAATGTGCGTGTGTGCTCTACGTGTGATAACACACACTCTATATTGTATAATGTCATTCGGTTGATATAGTGTGAGTTGTGGTTGTGTGTATATCCTAAGGGTTATTAAGTTAATTTAAATAACTACTTCAGCTATCACTAATAAGTGGTCTCTGTGCTATAGTTCTATTTGATGCACCGGTGGCCATGGTTAGTCTGTTTGTTGCACAGCTTGAAATATTAAGCATTATCAATCAATTAAGGTTAACGAGAAATTTATGGTTTTGTATAATTTCTGTGTCTGCTCTGTTCAGTTTCTCAAGTAGTTCTATGACTTGTAATTTTGTATGTAGTTTATTATATTTCATATTATTTTGAAGATTTGTTATTCGGTTGTTAAAGGTGTATATGAGTAAACAGTGTGCACTGCATGTATCGCCCCATTCATATACTTGTATGTTAGAACTAAAACAAAGTAACTGAAAATGTTTAACATTGTAAAATTTGTCACGTGTCGACAGTCCGGAGCTTTCTACGTCCGCAGGTGTGCAGATCGTCGAGTCTAGTAGTCTGTAGCTGCTCAAAGACCAGTGTTAATGTCTTTATCACTGCTGTACCAGTGACATCAACGTCTGTATCACTGCTATACCAGTGGCATTAATGTTTGTATCTTTGTTCTGTCAGCAGCATTAGTGCCTGTATTCTTACTTTATCAGTACCCTTAATGTGTGTATTCTTACTCTATCAGTAGCCTTAATGTGTGTATTCTTACTCTATCAGTAGCCTTAATATAGAGCATGGCCAGGCTTCTTTAGAACGTTCGAGTCGTAATCTAAGGGTTGCGGGTTCGAATCCTTGTTACCCCAAACATGCTAGTCCTTTCAGCCGTGGAGGCGTTATGTGGGACAGTCAATTTACTGTCCATTGGTGAAAAAATAGCCCCAAAATTGGCAGTGGGTGGTGATAACTACATTATCTGCCTTCCCTCTAGTCTTACACTGCTAAATTAGGCACGGCTAGTTAGAGTTTATATGAAGTCTACCTGACCTTTATATCTGACGGTTAACCGTAAACTTGATAAAAAGAAGACAAATCCATTAGCCTGAACTATTGCTAGTATCCTTGTCAAATAAGCCTACAAATAAATGTTCTTAAAAAATTTCGTAACGTCGTGTAACTAATCATAACGTCTACTAATCTCGTATTCCTCTACCTGTAGGTATGTCTTTGAATTTGCAAATCAGCCAGTTTGTAGAGTTGAGGTTGGTAGTTATAACTGCATGTTGACTTTGTTTAGCGTTTCATGGATATTATAATAACTCCGAAAATTGATTACTTTCGGAAAGGACATTTAACAACTTTTTTGGACATAAAATATTCGTACATTCAGAGCATAACGACTTTTTTCAGAATTTCCAAGTGAGAACATACCTTGCGCTTGATGTATTTGAAAACAGATAAATATATATCAAGTCTATGGATTTATCTATGATTATATTATTGAAATGAATGCTACGAAACCGTCGTTTTCATACGCTATATTGGCTTACGGTAAGAAAGCCGGGAGGAATAATATGATGTGGGCATGACAGTTTTAAGATGGAGGTTTTCTGATGTTATGAAGATGCACGATCGTCAGATTGAGCAGGACCTGAACTGAAGACACGTACTGTAACGACCTGGTGAATATAAAATATTGTTTCAATATTATGTACTCGATCCATGTAGTTTAGTGCAACGAAGCTTATGGGAGTTACGTATGATTTGTTTTTTATTGAATTTCGCGCAAAGTTATTCGAGGGCTATCTATGCTATTTCTCATTAATGTAGAGGTGGTAGATTAGAGGAAAGAAAGCTAATTGATATGTCCATAAGACAACTCTACGTCTATACTTTACAAATGAGATATGGAATTATAACGCCCATACAACTGATACGACGAAAATTTGCGTGACTGGATTCGAATCCGTGACCCGCATGTTGCAAGTGGCGTTCCCTAACCAAAATGACATGCTTGGCCCTTACACAAGTAAGCCATCTCTACTGAGAACAAGCTGTCCTCTGCCAAAAAGGTAGTATTAAACTAAGTTTGTTACTCTGGTATTTTAATAAAACTATTTTTAAAGACAGCAGAAACAAAACTATGTGAAACAACTACGTTTCAGAGGTTTACATGTAAATTAAGACACAAGAGAGACACTTTACGTTTCGTATTATATTTTACTTTATTTACATTTTCTGATTGCGATACTTTCAAGACATCAAGATATTAACAAAATTTGATAAATTCGACAAAACAGAATATATCTAAACAAAATCATAACATCGCTTTAACAATTGATACCCTGTACTTGTAGTCTATAGCAGTTGTATACCAGCAAAGATCTAAATGTGTGTAATCCACAATCTTGAACCCAATAAATGACAGTTGTAACTGCCCCAGTTAGAGCTATAAATCATCAGTACAATACATACAACAAAATATATTTATAGTTTATACATATCAATCTTAAAACGAATTACCTCAAACCTATCCTAACATTGGTTGCTAGCTTCTTATAGTGGTCGTTTTGGACCTTATTCGACGCTACATCAACCAAGTATTTAGTTTATAATCTAATATAGATTCTAAAAGTAAAATACAAATCTCCTTTTCCTTTCAATAGCCACACGTCCAGTTTAGCTTCTGGTACGATCACTACAAACTTGTTTCATTGTTTTAGTTCTTATCTCTACCAGTAAAACATTGTTTTATTGTATTCAACTGTTAATTAAGTAAAGGAAATTAAACGCGATATAAGAAAAACACGAAACAATAAACCGATTTTTAATAAAAAAGTTCATTAGTGCTTCAAAAAACAAGTAATTGCCGTAATGATTTCCTTATCTTAAATAGATAAATTTTTATCTAATTTTATCACTTTTATAATTTGGTTTAGACCTTATAAAGAAGTGGTTCAAACATACCTTAATGTAGTGAAAACATACCAATAAAAATTGTTTCATTGAACTTCCTTTTTTAATACTTAATCATAAGAGATGTACAGAGTATTCGGAAAGTCACTGTGCACTTATATGTTTATTAACAGACAAAACTGCTCAGTGACTTTCCGAACACCCTGTACTTGTTTATTAATGGTTATACAAAGAACTAGGCTTTGAGTATAGATATAAACTCCCACTATCTTTTAATAAACACAAGTAACTTGTATCAAACAAAATATTATTATAAAACGAAAAGTTGTTAGAATTTATATATATCGAGTTAAAACTCCTTACTTAATTATCAATTCTATCACAATATTACGATACTGGAAAGACTTTATACGCATGCATCAAGAATGCTTTAAGTCAAGTTTAGCAGACTTTACACATGCTAGTATTAAATGTTCTCTAATGCTACTTTACAGGAGTCTTTACAAACTTTTCAACAGCAACTAATTTTACAAATATACAATGGTATAACAGCCCTATTTCATACATTTTTAACAAATACAAAATAATTTACAAATATTCTACTGATAATGACGATGAATTGGCATAATATCTCAATGAAATACACAATTTATTCTATGTAAAGTTTCTAATAAAATATAGTTGGATCAAAATTAAATTATGAAATGGTTTTAGTGCGAAGGAAGATTTCATATATGATATTTCGAACCAACAACAAATTTTAAAAATTATATTTGCATGTAACAATTTAAGTGTATTAAAGTACTTAAATCATTTTGTTTCTATAACACATTATTTAGTTAATAGTTACAGTAGGCTATGAAATACACAAACACCATAGTCATCATGTAAGTGAAGATAACCTAGTACCTATGTAGACTTCCCGGTTTCACAGTATGTTAATGTCATCTCTATACCTTATGCTTTTTATTTGAATTCTCGCAAAAGATTATGTTAAACTTGTAGGATCAGTTGATAAGTTTTTAGGCCCTTCAAATGCAGCTTTGTTAATCTCATCAACGTTTCGTTTTCTGAATACATAATCTCTGAATTTAGAAAATCTTTCATTTCGCACCTTATTGAGTTTGTCAAATATACGTTTTCCAAAATCGTTAAATCCAGAACGGTCAATTTCATCAAAATTTCGTTTACCGAAGTGCTTCAACCAAAGTGGATCTATTTTCTGAAAATTTTTGTTACTAAAGTCCGTAAGCTCGGATCGACCAATTTCATCAGAATTTCTTTTTCCGAAGTCCTTAGGTTCAGATCGATCCATTTCATCAAAATGTCTTTTACCGAAGTCCGTAAACGCAGATCGGTCAATTTCGTCAAAATTTTTTTTTTCAAAGTCCTTAAATCCAGATCGGTCAATTTCATCAAAATTTCTTTTTCCAAAGTCCTTAAGTCCAGATCGGTCAATTTCATCAAAATTTCTTTTTCCAAAGTCTTTAAATCCAGATCGATCAATTTCATCGAAATTTCTTTTTCCAAAGTCCTTAAATCCAGATCGGTCAATTTCATCGAAATTTCTTTTTTCAAAGTCTTTAAATCCAGATCGGTCAATTTCATCAAAATTTCTTTTCCAAAATCCTTAAGTCCAGATCGGTCAATTTCATCAAAATTTCTTTTTCCAAAATCCTTAAGTCCAGATCGGTCAATTTCATCAAAATTTCTTTTTCCAAAGTCCTTAAGTCCAGATCGGTCAATTTCATCAAAATTTCTTTTTCCAAAGTCTTTAAATCCAGATCGGTCAATTTCATCAAAATTTCTTTTTCCAAAATCTTTTAATCCAGATCGATCAATTCCATCAAAATTTCTTTTTCCAATATCTTTAAATCCAGATCGATCAATTTCATCAAAATTCGTTTTACCAAAGTCAGTTTTTTCATAATTACGCTTACCCAAATCATCAAATCCACTGCGATCAATTTCGTCAAAATTTCGTTTACGAAATCCTTCAAATGCACTTCGTTTCATTTCACCAAAGTTGCGTTTTTTAAACCTGTCAACTCCAGCTGTATCAATTTCAGCAAAGTTGCGCTTCTTGAATCCACCGAATCCAGCTTTATCAATTTTATCAAAGTTGTTTTTGTTAAGTCCACTAAAACCGGATTGATCTATTTCATCAAAATAACGTTTCTTGAGCCCAGTTTTATCAGTGATATGAAAAATGTGTTTTATGTGACTCATAAACTCATGGTTGAGTGCCTTTTGTTTTATCTTGTCCGTGTTCTTGTCTTGAACTAGATTTTCTTTTACGTTTGTGTTCACCTTGACATCCTAAAATACAAAAATATTTTGTTATTAGAAACCCCTGACACAAAAAGTTGCACAGTTGCATATTTAATTACATGTTTGATCGAATTCTTTGTTTGTTTATTTTGAATTTCACGCAAAGCTATACGAGGGCTATCTGTGATAGCCGTCCCTAATTTTACAGTGTAAGACTAGAGGGAAGGCAGCTAGTCATCACCACCCATCGCCAGCTCTTGGGCTACTTTTTTACCAACGAATAATGGGATTGACCTTTACATTATAACGCCCCACTGAAAGGGCGAGCATGTTTTGATAAGACGGGGGATTTGAACCCGTGACCCTCAGATTGCGAGTAAAGCACTCTAACCACCAGACCATATCAGATCCGATTTATTAACCTTTTTTACTATACGTGTTGTTTTTTCTATGATGAATATTTAACTAGTTATAGTCCTTTAAAGGAGTACTATTTAATTTCTTCTATTGGCTAAATCAATTAACTAAACATAGTTACTCAATGTCCACATAACTCCATCTTTTCAGTTATTTTCTGCAACATTTTTTACTCGTTCTAGTGTATATTAAAATAAGTAAATAACCAAAGTTTTCCAAGATAAATCTGAAATTTAAGTTATCAATACAAGACCGAGATGGTCGTGAAAGATAATAAAATTTTAATAAATTGTTATTACACAGTATCGATAGATGGGGCTGTCCATTGTGAGAAGCCGAACACTCGGATGTTTGTGTAACAAATCCGTAAATGTATTTTTAACCAATACGAGAATGATAAATAATGTTAATTTATGTTGTTGTTTGCGACAGACAGTGTAAAATGTCGCAAATTAATCCTAAAGGCGTCGAATTAATTTAAGAGAATAAAAAAAACGGTCTCATCGGTTTAGCAGAGATCATCTTCGAGCGGTATTGTACGAATTTCAATGCATAAACTCATTGTTCTTCCTCACGTTTTACTCCAAAAGAAAACAACAACTGTTAACCTGATGTTGTGTACTTCCTTACATGTTTCTAACAACATGACTGGTTTGAAATTCGCACAAAGCTACACGAGAGCTATCTGTGATAGTCGTCCCTAATTTAACAGTTAAAAACTAGAGGAAATGCAACCACCAACTCTTGGGCTACTCCTCTACTGACGAGGACTGGTATGGCCAGATGGTTAGAGTGCTTGACTCGTAATCCGAATGTCGGGAGTTTGAATTCTTCGTCACCGAACATGCTGTGTGGCCGTTATAATGTGACAGTCAACTTCACTTTTCGTTTATAAAAGAGTAGTTAAGAGTTAGAGATGGGTGATGATAACTAGCTGCTTTCCCAATAGTCTGTCTCTGCTAAATTAGGGAAGGCTAACGCAGGTATCCCTTGTGTAGCTTTGCGTGAAATTCCAAACAAATAAATTACTTTTAATGTTATGAAATAAACAGACTGACTTCTCCCTAGATGTGTCACATGAAAATCAAATCTTGAAGTTTACTCAATCGGTGAATCATGTCACAAAACACAGAAATATCGCAAAAAATTATGTTCGCAACTTTTGATTAACAACGACTTGCGTACAACAGGTGGGCACTAATTGTTGTAACTAGAAATTGTTGTCGCTGTTGGAGCGAAACACATCGAAAAATTATTAATTTGTTTATCTTAGAGCAAAGCCACATCAGGCCTATCCGTTGTGTCCAATGTGGGAATCAAGCCCTGGCTTTTAACCTTGGAAGTCCATGAGCTTACCACTCTTCCATCGCCCATAAAAGGAGGGAGGGGACGAAAAAAATTGTAACACGTAGCAACGTTAATTTTCTGTGAGCTGTGAACGCATTTTATGATTAATTATCCACACCCATGATTACTACGAACACTTGATAGGAGTCATTCTTCTTACAAAAGTTACGATACAAATAGACTTATAAATTGTACAGAAATAAAAAAAACGGGTTTTAGTTACTAGGTAATTCTGGCACCTAATAGCAACTTGTTAAGTCTTAGGTTACCCGGAGAAAGTGATGAAATTACTTCCTTTCCAGTTGAGTGTTTTATATTTTTCGTAATATTACGTTGTTGTAGGTTGCGTATAAAATGAAGTCAGTTCGTGGACTATTGTGACAGCTTAGATTTTGTCAGTGACTAACATGTAAAATAAAAATATTTTAATTACTTTATATAAAATGAGGTCGAAGTTAGGATGTTGGAATGTTTCACCAAACTTTGAGATTTCTGTCTGATTAAACACGCTTTTTTGTTTGTTTGCATTGAATTTCGCACAAAGCTACACATAGGCTATCTGCGTTAACCGTCTCTGATTTAGTAATGTAAGAATAAAGGGAAGGCAGTTAGTCATCACCACCCACTACCAAGTCTTGGATACTCTTTTACCAATGAATAGTGGAATTGATCGTCGCACTATAACCTCCCACGACTGAAAGAGGCGAACATGTTTGGTGTGACAGGGATTCGAATCCGCGAGCTTCAAATTACCAGTCGAAAGCCTAACAACCTGCCGGGCCTGAACGCGTTTTTAACAAGTTACTGTATAAGTTAAGAGTTTGAATATCAAAAAGACTCCTAGCAAGGTGTAACTTGTAGTTGCTGTTTTTTCTGTGTGTCGGGAAATTGTGTCTTTGATTTTATTATCTTATCTGTAAAAACATATTCTATTTGATAAACACAAGCTGTACAATGGGATATCTGTGCTGTGTTCACTCAGGAATCGAGTTCCAAATTTTTGTGGTATAAGGCCCTAAGATTTTTGCTGACCCACGAGGAATTAATACAGGTGGGACGGTGTATAAAGTGTTAATAAAGCAAAGAGGAAAAAATATGAATCATTTCGGTATAAGAATAAAATATCTTACGGTGGTAGTATACCAATTACGAATAACTTGTGGTCTTAGTATAATAATCATAAATAATGTTCGGTAAAGTATAGTTTGTTTGTTTTTTAATTTCGCGCAAAGCTACACGAGGGCTATCGGCGCTAGCCGTCCCTAATTTAAAGTGTAAGCCTGAAGTGAAGGTAGCTAGTCATCATCACTCATTGCAACTCTTAGGCTATTCTTTTACCAACGAATAATAGGATTGACTATCACATTATAACGCCCCATTGTTGAAAGGGCGAGCATAGGATGGGGGGGGATTTGAACCCGCTAACCTCAGAATACGATTCGAGTACCTTAACCACTTAACCATGCCAGGCCTGGCGTATAGGAATCATACATAATTATATATATAATATTCGTATAACATCTTAATGTACTCTTTCATACGTATAACTTTAACATAACATTTTATTATACTGATGTAAACTGGAATGGACCTCAACTGGCTTTATAAAAAAGCACAGGTGTAGAGAATGGCGTTTCGAAAGTCTTCTCTTCTATGTCTTCAGGTCCAGTCATAAACTCTACCTAAATAACGTATCAAAGAACCTTACTATACGTTTCACACGTATAACTTTAAAATTATCGGATGACCTAAGTTGCTTGTTGTCGTTATAACCTTGTACACAGGTACACGTATCTTTACAGAAAATTTATGTATATTAAATAATTATCGTTTCCATGAGTTGTTGTAGATTTTTTGTAGAACGATTACAAGATTAAGTTTATACATTTTTACTTCAAGTGGGTTTCTCGTCATCAAAAAAGGTCAGAAACATTACTCACCCTAAAGGATTCTCCAGCTATTTGTCTGAGAACCAGACACCACAGAAGAACAGACTTTAAGATGTGACCTTTCATGATTTTAGCTCTTGGATGACTTCTAACAGAAAGTCTTAGCAGAATGCTCAATCAGTGAGGCTTTCCTTCTGCCTTTATTCAATTCTGGGGATATGTTGCAGATCTCATGCTATGCGCTAAACCTATGAAAATCCTTACGACCATACGCATGTAGGTATCGAATTTCGTTCAAGATTGGCTGAAGCAGTAAGTAAAACCAGCGAATAGGAGCAGTCTGTAACAGGAACTTCACGCCAACCGCATCACACCACCAGAACACACTACGGTACGTTATTGTTACAACTGATTCATTAACCGAGGCTGTAAAGGCCATTCTCACTATTCGTTGTTCATCATTTATAATCTTACGTTTATTACATAACATTTACAACCTATTGCTTTTAAATTAATGTATTTGAAAATGTAGAACTGTGAATCGTACCTTACTGTTTTCTTCAATCTTTCTGTGATGTTTGTAAGTAAAACGTAGCATTTTTTTCCCAGTGAAATGTTTTCACTATTTTACTTCTTTGTTTATGAAATATAATTTTTAGAAAGTTTTTAGCTTAAGTTATTTTATTTTATTTAAAACTTGCATACAAAATACGCATTACATCGTTTCAAGTCACAGTTTCACTTATCCACGTTAAGTTGTAGGAACATGTGTAAACAGTTGAAACGTTTGTGGGTTCTCAACTTGTCGGTTAAAATATTTAGTGTGAGTTTATTGTGTTTGGTAATTCCTAAAATGTAGCTTTTTGCAAACTCACTTAGCCGTCAACGAAAGATGTGCATTATTAAATAAAACAATCTTCTAATGTAAGTTACATGTTGTTTCACCTGGTGCTGGTGATAAGCGAACAATAAATTTAATGCACGTAAATATATATATATATATATACTTACTGTAAACTGGGATACAGTAAGTAAAACAAACGAGCAAATGTAAACGAAAACTTCTGAATGATTTTATTTAAACAAAACAGTTTGTGAAATGAAATGTAATAAAATATGGTGTTTCATTTGTTTCTAAACTAAAGAAAACTGACTTTATTTTTAACCGCCTTAAAGTAGGAATATAAACTGCTACACAATGCAAAAAAATTAATATGGTTTCACTAATGATTCGACTTACAAGGTTTAAGCTGAGCATGAACCTTCAGAGATTTAACGAAATAAATGTCAAAACATGGCAATCCATTAGATCCACGTTATTAGTCCATAGAAATAAGAAAATCCACTGACATTTTGTTGTAGATGTTTACTTACCAAACCGTATCACTGATTTATAATGAAGACAACTAGCTAGAAATAATCAACTGTACAATACGTAGGACGGCATTATGCTAGTATTACACAGGCGAAACGGTAATCTGTAGTACTTGAACATGTGTGTAACGAAGAATGGAAAAGTTGTTTTTAGATTTTTGGTTCAAATAACTTGTGTATGAAAGGCTACTTTGGAGCTCTCGACGCTAAACTTGCACTCTTACACCATTTTTAGATACCTAGTTGAAGGTTGTGTCACTATAATTAAAAGGAGGGGTGATATTCTTTGACTTTAAGGTGCCCAGTGCTTGTTTTGAATTTCACGTAAAGCTACAAATATAATAATACATAAATACTTATGTTTGTTTTTTGAATTTTGTGCAAAGCTACATGAGGGCTATCTGCGCTAGCCGTCCCTAATTTAGCAGTGTAAGACTAAAGGGAAAGCAGCTAATCATCACCATTTATCGCTAACTCTTAGGCTACTCTTTTACCGATAAATAGTAGGATTGATCGTAACATTATAATGCCCCCACGGATGAAAGGGCGAACATGTTTGGTGTGGCGGGGATTCGAATCCGCGACCCTCGGATTTCTAGTCAAGTGCGTTAACCACCTGGTCATGTGGGGCCAAATACGTATGTTGCATCCAATACCACGATTAGGTCGTTGACCTAAAAGAAATTAGTATTTGACGATTTAAGTATTTTCGAAATTATCAAAGACCGAAATGTAATGATATCTTGGTGCTTATGCAAATTATTTCACTCAAACTTTGAGACGTAAAGTACCAAAGAAACAAAGAAATAAATAAAAAGATACTTGTTTGATGAATAAATTTTGCGCAAAGCTACACGAAGCTTATCTGCGCTAGCCATCCCTAATTTGGCAATGAAAGACTAGAGGGAAGAAAGCTTATCATGAGCATCCACCGCCAACTCCTGGGCTAATCTTTTACCAACGAATAGTGAGATTAACCGCACATTATAACTCCCCCACGACTGAAAGGGCGAACATATGTGTTGTAACGGAGATTCGAACCCATGATCTTCGAATTACCAGTCGAGCGTCCTAACCATCTGGCCATGGCGGGCCCGATACACACTCCGAGATAGCGTTTAGTCACCTATTTAAATACTGTTAGACACACGGGGTGACATGTTTTAACCTTGAGGTGGTTTGAGTATTGTAACAATTAAACACATCTCACCAACATCATTGTGATCTTCAGTATTAAGAAGAAAGTCCAGCAGTTTCCCAAAGAAGCTTTCTTGGATTGCAAAAGTGTAAAGCAGAAAAGGCATAGATATGGGGTGACGTCAGTATGATTTGTAAATACAAAGTATTTAAGAAATACTAGGATATTCGTTTTATCAAGAAATATTCGCAATTTTCAAAGGCTCTAATAAATTAATTAATATTATTTTATATGTGCTCATGCTGATTTTAATTTTTTCCCCAATTTATTAATTTATATTTTTTAAGAAACTCTTAGTTACAGGAACCACATTTTTACTTCCCTCTTTCAGTCGTCAATTACGATTACTATACGAATCAAATAATCATCTAAACCAAATGTGTGTATTATAGAATACATTTGATGGTAAATCTAACAAGTGTCTAAAAAGCATAAACCAATACTGTCGTATAATCGTCACATTATAAAACTCTCCAACACAATTGCAATGATATACTTGGTAGAGGTTGTCGTTCTGAGCTGTATACCATTTTCATCTCCAATAAATGCTAAATAATAAAAGGAGTCGTAGTCGTACAGTTGTTATTATGCCAATACATTGTAGCCTGTCTTTGCTTGCATAACTGGTACCGAAGTTCTGACAAAGGTGATTTGTGCGATTTTGTTTGTTTGAAAGATTTAACTGGCTGATAAAAGCTGGAAAGCTGTGGAATGCCTTTCCTAATAATATCTCCTGAATGGCTCCGTCGTGGTTTCTAAGCGACGAGCGAGACATCCCACACGTCAACATTTTCATTGAAACCAAGTTTAGCTCATCGTTGCACTAAGTATTATCCTTCTGAAGAAAAAAAAAAAACAGTTTGCCTTAAAACTCAGCCTTGATCCCGAAACTAGCCAACTGACAAAAAACTCAGCTCTGGCCCAGCATATTTGCTAGTTGTCCAGAAAATTCTGTTTATGGTCCCAACACTGGCAAATTGATAAGAAGACAAAATCATGATTTCAACATTAGCCAGTTGACCAAAATTGACGTATTAACTACAAAACCTCACTATGACCTCCGAATTAACAAACTTACCACAAGCCACTTCCGTGGTTCTCATATTGGTTAAGAATGCAGGAAGCTCCACTTTGGCCCCTACTGGTTACATATGCAGGATACTCCACCATTGCCCCCAAAATATCAAATGACCAGAATAATCTTATGCAGGAAACTCCACTTTGGCCCCCTACATTGTCTGTCAATTGACCAGAAAGTTGGCTGTTAATCAGAAAACACTGCTGTGGCACAGTGAACATTTCGAGAGTTTTGTATAACTATGGGCATTAGACATACAGCCATAACATTTAATCTTATGTTGGACAGTACAACAGAACAATTAAGATAGGACTGTTTATCGGTCCTTTTTAACCAGTTTGTTTGTCACAAAGTTCTCGCCCTTTTAACCTTGGAGGCGTTATAATGTAACAGTCAATCCCATTATTCTTTGGTAAAAAAGTAGTCCAAGAGTTGCTTTCTCTTTAGTCAGTTGCCTTCTCTTCGTTATCGAGGTTACAAATAAGAAATATGCATGCATACTTTGTATCTATAAGTTCCCTTTTCAGGAATTTCGAAAAGTAAACAGTATGATAAATGTCTTCTGTAATTATTGTTTCAACACCATATCTTGTTGAAGAAGTGACCGCACACATCATGAAATACAATGTAATATGATAACTGGATGAAACAGCAAGAACATTACGAAATACAATATAACTTGATTACTAGAATAAAGAATACAGTGTAACTTGGTTATTGGATGAAACAGTAAACACATTGTGAAATACATCTTCACAAATGGAAGAAATAGTAAACACATTATGAAATACAATACAACTTGATAACTGAATGAAATAATAAGCTCATTGTGAAAAATAATATATCTTCATAACTGGATGAAAGAGTAAACACATTGTGAAATATAATATAGCTTGACAACTGGATGAAATAGTAAACAAATTATGAAATACAATGTAACTAGATAACTAGGTGAAATAATAAAAACATTATGACAGACAGTATAACTCGATAACTGGATAAAATAGTAAACACATCGTGGAATAGATACTAACCTTCATACTTAGTTAAAGCAGTTAATCGATTAATGATGAAATAGACGTTAAGTTTGTGTCTAGATAAAAAATGATATATATATACTAAGCATTCATAATTGGTTATGAAAAGTGATTATATACAATATGAAATATACCTTCACTTGAAAACTGGTTAAGTTTTCAAGTGAAGCTACCCTATGATTCCAGTTCTAATTTTGAACTGATAGACTAGACAAAAGGCAACTATGGTTAACAGCAGCCATCGCCAAATTTTGGGCTATTATAATCAAATAATATGATTTGACTGTTACTCTTTAATACACTCGCAGTCCTTTAAGTTAGGGGACGATTTTCTATCAACGGAACGCAAGCCTAAATCTTCAGGTTTAGAGCCTAGCACGTTAAACACCAGGCCAAACTCGAAGCAATTTTTAAAGAGTGGAAAGGTATACTGTGAAGCTTACATTGCTGAAAAAGTTGAAACGTGCGTAGTTAACTATTCATTAACGTTAATAACAGTTAAAATAAACAGTTGCATTATTGGACTGGCTTCATAAATGATGACTAGGTGAAGATATACGATATGAAATTAGCTTTGAGACCCTCTTTATATGCATACTGAACTGCAGAAATTATTTTTAAGAAAGTGCCCCACCCCCTCACAAGCGACACAGCGTTAAGTCTGGGAACTAATAATGCTAGAACCTATGTTTCGATACCTATTGCGGACACACCATAAATAGTCCATTGTAGAGCTTTGTACTTAACTAAAAGCAATCAAACAAAATTAAGAAAGCTTTATGTAGGCTATAGTTTAGAATGGAAAGAAGCGTTCATTAATTATTATAGTTCATTAAACGTTTCAGATGAAACGTTCGGATTTTATAAATAATAGTTGATTTTTATGATCAATGCTGAGTTAAATATAAATATTTTTCGTAGTATTCCATGTCAAGCCAACGAGATCTATTCACTTGTGACTGTACTAATTTATTTTACTAAATATAAAATCAGTTTTATTTTACAGCATTTCCTTTCACTCTAGTTAATTATCTTCCAAGTCTTTTCACGAATGATCACCTGTTTCATAAATCACTATGTCTCAAACAGGTTTTATATTTGTTACGAAGTTATACAGAATTACTGTTGACAAAAAGGCAGTAAGTTAGTAGATAATTTTGGGTACATTAATATATATATATATTGTTGTCAATACATGTATGTGTGAGAAAGAGTAACTTTTATGAAAATTAAAATAAATAAATCAAGTCTATCACAGCACTCTGTTTTTGTTTTTTTCCTGATTTTCTCAGCATTTCAAAGTCTCATTTTTGATTCATGGCTTTCACACATTTAGAACCTGGTCAGTAAATGACACTTTATCAAATCTGTCAAAGAGATGAAAATAGCTCAAATGATGAAGCTCTATTTTTATCAGCTGATACGACTCGTTTCGCAACCAATTCGTTTATCACTCAAAATCCCATAAGAACGACTTATAAAAGATAACACTGCCACAGTGAGCGACATTGTGTGACAGTGTTTTTTGAAACCACCATTCTGAAGACGTATAATTGAAATACGAATCTTCATGTCAAGGTATTCAAAATGGCGCAGTGGTTGTGACAGAGTGGTTAGATAAGAGATAAACGACAGGACGATGTAAATCTTGCTTAAAGCTCTCGGTTTCCTTGTCACTTATCATTCGGTTTTAAGTCGAAATATTTAAATATGTGATATTATTATAGTTGACATTCATTTATGCATGGATTATTTTCTAATATCTTCAAATGTGGAGTATCATAGAGTCTTAAACTTTATATTTAACACTTTTTGATAAACGTTGCATAATTTTAACTTGTTATTGTTTCTTAGCAATTTCTATTTTCCGTTTATGTGTTTTAGCTAATTATAACACATTTAGTAGTTCCCTTTATTTTAATATTTCATCTAAATATAATATACGAGGTATGATCGAAACATTCTAAGACTTCCAGCGTTCCTGCCATTTTCGGAAGCAGTCTTCAACTGTTACGCGACTACGTTTTGCTTTCACATAATTATGGATGGTTGAAAAGTCATAAAATCTCTTTCTTTTCAAGTTACTTTTGATTTTTGGGAACAGCAAACAATCACACGGAGCAAAATATCGGGAGAATGGGGAGTTATCACAGGAACGGTTTTTCTGCCAAAAATTCTTGAACAGACACAGCAGTGTGTGAAGGCGTGTTGTCAACAGCCTTGGAACAAGTTTTGCAGAAACTTGACAGATATTTTTCAGTTAAAATCACCTGACCTGATCCAGAAGAAATGTCCAGTTCATCAGTTATTTCGCGGATAGTTAATTCGATCACCTCAATTTTTTCTTTCACCTCAGCGACCGTTTCATCAGTGGATGATGTCGATGATCGCCCAGAACGTGGATCATCTTTGACTGTTTCCCGGCCATCTTGGAAGTGTTTTATCCACTAATAAACGGCAGCCTAACTTAAGCTGTCATCATCAAAGGCAGTTCTTAACATTTCGAGGATTTCTGTTCCTCCTTTACTATTTTTCACACAAAACTTGATGCAAACATGTTGCTCTTCTTTTCTGTCAATTTTTTATTACGACAGGAGCAAGAGATATGTCTGTCTTTGAACACGTTTGTTTCGCAACACGGGTATAATGTCTGGAGAAATGGCTTGTTCGTGGAGCAGTTCACTATTTGTACTTTGTACACACCTCAGTGCAACTAACTGTCTCTGTATTGGCACCTGTAACAGAAGAAGTCTTAGAACTTTTTGATCAGATCTCGTACGTCACCTGTTAGTATAGCTGATAGTCACCTGTTAGTATGGTTAGTATTATAGCTATACTATAATATTAGAACAATTATAATAGTTTATATACTATTAAACCCACGTTACAACAGACAGAAGAAATAGATCATTACAGGCAGTTTTGTAATTTAACATGCTCGTCCATTTAGCCGTGGTGGCGTTATAATGTGTCGGTGAATCCCACTGTTCGTTGGTAAAAGAGTAACCCGAGAGTTGGCAGTGGGTGGTGATGACTAGCTGCTTTCCATCTGGTCTTACACTGCTAAATTAAAGACGGCTAGCGCAGATAGCCCTCGTGTAGCTTTGCGCGAAATTCGAAAACAAACAAATAAACAACTATTCTAACATTAAACAGTTGTGTATATTAATCTTGAGGAAGCCGCAAAAGCAAGACATCGGTTAAAATAATCAAATTATATGTATATCTGAAGTGTAAGGTTATTACTTTATCTCATTTACTTAAAACCGAATAAATTCTTAATATATTGTCTCCCTAAACAGTCGTACTGAATGAGAGCGCCTCCTTACCTCAATCATTTAAGTATGATTGAATTTTAATATTCAGTGGATGGAAACAAATGTCCAAAACGAAGGTGTCACTTTATCGAAATTATTTTAATCTGTGATTAAAGTTTTGTTTTCAGTGGGTGTAAAGAAAGGAAATTAATGAAAGTGTTGATTTATCTAAATCGCTTAAAACTATCAGTAGAGATTTGTTTCGTATGAACTAGTGCAAAACTTTACAGAATGAAATTTCCGTCATTGTTAAAGTTTTGAAAACTGTGTTAATAAATTTTAACTTTTGACACTAAACGAAGCTTCTTTCACGATTCTATATCTATTATAAATATAATTTAAACTTTATGATGGTCTTACTTCGACTTTCTTTATTTAGATATATTCCTGTTTCTTTTTATCCTGTTCAATATTGAAATTTTCAGTCTTTGTGTAACAGTTGCGCTAAACGCGTAGATCAGCAATAGCCATTCTCGTAGCTCAGAGGTAGGACTAAGGGCTTATAAGGCTAAAATTCTCATCTTAATACTCGAAGTGGGAAGATCACATGCAATTCATTGCTTATCATGTACTCACTAAAAAACAAAGTAGCACTACAAACAAAAGGTAGACTAGCCATTCAGCAACACTCGCCGCTGAAAGCTTTCTCGCACATTTGAACTAAGTCTCAAGCCTGCTTTTCACTCTCGTTAGGAGCCAACAGCTGAAAGTGCGCGATATGTTCAGCGGCATTACTTCTCGAACCTTGGACCCTTCAATTCATAGTCCGACACATTAGCCATTAGCCCAAGCTTATCAATATTCATTAGTGTCATAAAGTATTTCCAGAATGTCATCTAATTTTTTTTACAGGAACGTAGTTCTATAAATAGAAAAATCCGGATCGGTTGTGTACTAGGTTAATGTTTCTTAGGTTCCTTGCCTATTACCGCAGATATCTTAAAAATTTCTCTTTATAGAACAATTCCTTCGTGAATAGCAAGAGTTTGCAGATACAAGTGCATTATTACCTTCAGAAGCTGTCTCAATAAAACAGTGAGACATAACGAGCATTGTATGTATCGTGCGAGTGCCGATGATGGAAGAAGCTTAATGAGGGATGAATAGCACTTTAGTGTCTTCCTGGTCCTAACTCTATAGAACAAGTTCTTAACGATTGAAGTACTAACGATAAAAATGTGAAAACGGTTTCTGTGTTTTTCTATCATATATGAGAAAATTAATATCTACGTTTAATTTGAACAACAAACTAATACTATATTTAATCTAAATAATAAAGCAATATTTCTTTTAATCTGTAGCGAAAAATTATACCTCGTTAAAGTTATACCTCTATTAACCTGAAGAGTAAAGATATACCTCTATCAACCTGAAGATTATAGTTATGCCTCCATCAATCCGAAGATAAAAGTTATCCCTTTATCAACCTGAAGATTAAAGTTATACCTCTATTAACCTGAAGAGTAAAGATATAACTCTTCCAATAAGAAATATGAAGCAATATCTTTGTTAACCTAAAAGCATTTGTATTCCTGAAAAATTAATATTCCATAATGATACGCCCCTCGTTAGTACAGCGGTAAGTCTACGGATTTACAACATTAAAATCAGGAGTTCGATTCCCCTTTGTGAGCTCAGCAGATAGCCCGATGTGGCACTGCTGTAAGAAAAATACACAAATACAAACCTAATGATAAAAAACCCTTCTGTCAATCTGAAGAGCAAATTAATATTTTCGTACCTTTACTACGCATCTTACCTATTCTTACAAAATATTATCTAATATAATTATTCCTATTGAAACAATTAGGTAGTCATTAACCTGCTGAAACTCAGAAAGACAAACAATGGATTAAACAACTACTGATACTCAGAAAGACAAACAATGGATTAAACAACTACTGATACTCATACAATTAGGTAGTAATTAACCTGCTAAAACCCAGAAAGACAAACAGTGGATTAAAGAAATACTGATACTCATATAATAGATAAAGTCATAATTAAACTTATGTTATAAATATTATTCATGCTTTAATTTCTTGATACTGAATTTATTTCCTAAGTCCTGCGTCATATTTTCAATTTCTCTATTTCCCACCACATATTGGTATTACTTTCACTTCTTCTTTGGATGTTTTTGTCTTCTTCCCGATAGGTTGTTATTTTCTCTTCCGTTTTATTAAACTGTTCACCACAAATAGATGGTTTTTATCACACAGTAAGTTAACCTCTATTATATGCGGATATGCGCAGTTAGTACTTTTAAAGTTTTGCGCAAAAAGTCTGGAGGAAGTAAAGAAATAAGAGCGACTATTGTGAAACTAGTTAAAAGTGTTTTTACAGTGTTATCCACTACCTGCTCCCATTCTTTGTCATTAATCTAATGTAACTCTGTACATTATGTCGATTTTTTAAATATATCATTAGTACGTAATAACTAGACATGAACATGCATATCATTAGTATCCGAGACAGTCGTGTTATTTTTGCGGGTTTACTAATGAGTTATTTTCTATGCATTGTATTTGTAAGTGAGATGGGAATATTTAAACAGCCTAGAAATTACATAGCAAATAAGGCTTAAATTGATGACGCTCTATTCTTTTCATTTATTGGAGCTGCAAACAACTGGAGGTTTGGCAGGAAAAAACGGACTGAAATACGTATGTGACGAAAAAGAAGAAACAATGCAATTAGGTTCCATACAATATTTTATTGCATATTTAATACAACAAAAATACAATGAACAGTTAAACAAAGAAACTGAAGTTACAACAGAAAAAAAAGTTGTTAAACTTCAAATTAAGAATATGCGCAATAAGCTCGTCCCGTATATGATGCTAGTTGACTAAACGAACAATATCAAGACCAAATGAGAAATGTTATAACTATCTATATTTCTACCAAAGGACAGTGATTACGTTGTCTTCTTACCCACCATATTTTTAGAATCTTCATTTATTCTCTTTTCGTAATAGCTTGTGCTCCACTTTCAAAAAATAATCGATCTTTCTATCAGCAGGTTCTGTTCATATTCTGTTTTAATAGAATAAAGAAAATGAGTTAAGATAAAGTAGGCAAGAACCCGTTATACATAAAATGGCTTTCGATTAATATAATTGTAAAGAGAGTTACTAAAATCTCATCTGAAAGTGTGGTAACTTTATTCATCTACGTCATTGTGGAATAAAAAGATACGTATTCTGATAACGTGGATGTTTTTTTGTTTTGTTACATATTATAATTTATTTTGGACGAATTTCTGATTTATTATGTTATGTACGTTACGTATTACGATTTCAATTAACCGGAAATTGGAATTTCAATTTAGAAATTAATTAAATGTTCATATGTATCAAATTTACATTTACCAACAAGATTTTTTCAACAGAAATATATTCTAATACACAAAAAAGTACTATTTGTAATAACGGTTATTACTTATAACCAGTTTAGAACAGAATATTTTATTTACGTTCACAGAGAGCAAATTAATTCTTTTTTGGTACACATGTACATTTCCTTTGACAGCTAGCTAGCTTGAAGCACCTATATGATTTCTCCGGCGACAGTATCTACAGTCCTCGTAGAAATATACTAACGTCCAAAGTAATTCACTAAAGTTGAACGGTTTGTAATGTTCGAAGTCTATAATGTTCTGGTCAAATTCTGTAGTTTTTCTATTAATAAGCGTTAATCACAATTATAGTTTCCGTCGCCTAAAGCACACTGACTGTAGCTGACTAATAACACACTTCTATTACTGTCTCTCTGCTTGCTGCTTTTATACGGCTCACGCGAGTTTGTGGAAGTTTCAACAACGTTCGAAAACGACCTAGCGTTTCCGTGAAAGGAATATTGTGATTCTTACTCTCAAGAATCTTCTACAAATTTAGAGAACAGGTAGGCTTGCACAATACACAGCCAACAGTATACTTCACATGCAAAAAAGAAAACTGCATTGACACAAGCATAGGTATTAAAATAAGCATATAACGATAAATATGTTACATTTTTTGTTTATTTTTTGCTACAACACTGTGTAAAGGACTGATTAAGTCAATGAAATAATATGTATAAGAGGTACGAAATAATATGTATATTAAAAATTATGTTGGAAATGAGCACACAAAATAAATACGTGTCTCCTAATGAAATGGCAACTATCAACCTGAAAATCATTCACATGTTATCAGATCTTTAAAGTAACAAAATATTGAGAAACTACGACATTATAAATTATGATGAAGCTATAGCCACATTAGTTTTTCCATAAAAATAACTAATTTACTTCTTAACTCCCAAAGCCATACAATGTCGCGGTACACTCATTACGTTTTGTTTGTTTTGCTAGAAACTGTAAACTATCCTTAGTATTTCACGATTTAAATATTTTCGAAATTATCAAAGATCAAAATGTAATGTCATCTTGGTGTTTATGCAAATTATTTTGCTCAAACTTTGAGACGTAAAATACCGAATAAACAAAGAACGAAATAAAAAGATTCTGTTTGTTTTATAAGTTTTGCGCAAAGCTACACAAGAGCTATCTGCGCTTAGACGTCCCTAATTTAGAAGCATAAGACTGGATGGTAGCAGCTAGTCACCATCACCCACCGCCAACACTTGGGCTACTCTTTTATAAACGAATAGTGTGATTGACCGTAATATTATAACGCACCCAAGGCTGAAAGGGCGAGTTTGTTTGGTGTGACGGGGATTCGAACTCGCAACCTGCTAAATTAAGGACGGTTAGCGTAGGTAGCCCTTGTGAAGCTTTGCGCGAAATTCAAAAACAAATAAACAAACAAATACTTAGATCGTAACCGTATTTACATTGGAGTTACAGTAAGCAACATATGACCTCAAACATTAAATTTCAAGCACGTTTAAAATAATTTTTGTAATTTCGCGACTTGTTATTTATAAAATTCAGTTTTTTGTTAAAGAGGAAATTTTACACCATTTTTCAGCTGTAAAGTTAGTAATCTTTTTTATTTTGTGTGCCAGGAAAACAAGACATTAAATGTCCTACAGAAAGTTGCATGAAAGAAGCTAAGAACAGTTTTAAAATGTATTATATACTTTCACAAAGTTTTTGCCCACAGAGAAGTTTGAAGGCGTGTTTGCTAGTAATGAAATCCAAATAGTGTGCAATAGACAGTCTCAAAGTTTAATACAGTTGTAATCAAGGGAATGTTTTAAAGAAAATGGATAAACAGTAAGTCATTCGTTTATTATTTTTATTGTAGCAAAATGAATCAAACCGAATGTTAAAATATGTAAAGAAAAATGTTTTTAACATGATTAAGTGGCAATAAAGAAAATTTTCATTTTCATTAAATCCTAAAAAAGTCGAAAAACAATGACGACACGTTTGAAGCGAAGAAATCATAGCCACCAAGTCCTGTCGCCATTAAAATTAAAAGTTCATTTTGCATATAGCTTTTCTTCAAAGTAATCAGTAGGCTTACAACGCTAAAATCCAGAATTCAATTTCCTGCAACGTACAGAGGACAGATAGCCAGTTGATAAATTTTGACCTAGCAAAATGTTGTGTAGAGACTGTAATACACAAACAGTTGCAATTAGCGCATTTATCTGTAAGATTTTCAATGCATATTTTATACTTAGAAAAACCTTATCGGATATTGTACTATATCTTTCACTACTGCTACAGTATAAAGAAATGTTACGCTGTTAAAAAGAACAACGAGAGTATTTCTGTCAAATTTCGCGAACAGCTATTTAATGGTTGGTTATCTGCGCAAACGCATCCCTAATTTTGAAGTGATGGACAAAATAAAACAGCTCGTTAACACCTATAACTTGTCAGCTACTCTAATCGGATGGCGAGATTTGACCATCACTCTTATAACGCACGCAGAACTCAACGTGCAGAGTGCGATTTCTTTTCTTTTTATGATGATAAAACACAAACAAAGGAACCTCGGGTTCCAGTCCAAGTTTATACAATTTCACTTCAAAATATACCTTAAATACCAAAATTGCTGACTGATAATAATCAGTTAAGGCTGTTTCAGTATAATCATCAACTGAATATTCAATTATTTTGTTTTTTAGGGGTTAAAATTCTGGGCTGTAAATGTGAGGGTCAAAGGCTCAAGCCTCGAAAGTTTATTGGATACGCTTCGTATTTTCAGTTGTAGGGCATTATAAGAGTGACAGCTATTCCCATTACTTGGTTATGAGTAAACAATTTGTCACTAGTTACCCTTCCTCTGATCAGCTGTTCTAATCTGGAAGTGACTATATCAGATCCATGGGGTCTATGACCTGACCGTTTTGAACATCTGAAGTTTAAGTTGAAAACACGCTTGAACTACCAAAGAAATGCTGATGTGTTTAAAACAGTTTAGACTGAACACCACATATCTGTTTGAAATTGCTTTCTCTAATACCAATCAAAAGACGGTCTTTGTATAAAACAACTTATACAGTAAAAACATGTCATTAAATTGGGTTTAAGGTTCTTAATAAGGTTATAATCATCTTGCAAGAACAAATCTTTTGTGCATAATTAATACTGAATAGATGGAGAGAAAGAAGCTGTTATTTATTGTTGCACCCACACACAAGATATCCAGGTCAGTTAACAATCGTTACATAAGAAATAACAGAGGAATTATATGATGATCTGTTGTTTGTTTTAGTGATTTTCATATTGCTACGATATTGTAACTAACAGAGAAAATTTCACAATTTTTGCGTCATCAGTGCATCGCTGTTTAAGCTTTCTTAAGCTTCAGGATATTTGCCAATCATTTTCTGCCCCACAATACTTGTGACATCATAAAATGTAACCTTGGAAAAATACTACAAAGAGCAATTAACAATAA
The DNA here is from genome assembly GCF_004210375.1 of Tachypleus tridentatus. Taxonomy (NCBI): domain Eukaryota; kingdom Metazoa; phylum Arthropoda; class Merostomata; order Xiphosura; family Limulidae; genus Tachypleus; species Tachypleus tridentatus. The sequence goes on from NC_134834.1 coordinate 143,419,557, forward strand.
TTGTCGCCCTTTTTATATGTACAATAATTATATTGCAAGCTACCTAGTAAGATCTTTTACGCCTGATTTTCATTTTATTTTTAACTAATACATTAATTTTAATTTATACACTTGAGTCTTTGAAAGATATATGTACGTTTGACAAGCGAAAAATATAATTGTTTATTTGTTGTTATTTTTGTTCTCTGGCCAATTTATTTCGGATTCTCATCCCAAGCTATAAGAGGACTATCCGCGTTTATCAATCCATGATTTTATGATAATGGCCCAGAGGGAAAGTAGCGCCGACAGCGAGTAAAGACATTTAAGATTTTAAGAGTTAGATTAAGGAGGTGGTAAGTTCTTATGGAGGTTGCCCTCTGGACACTTTGTTTGTTAGTTTATTTGAAAGTGAGCACAAGGGTACACAATAGGTTAAATATAGTCTGCTCACCACGAGCATTAGTTTCAGACCTAGTGTTATCAATTTGCAGACATGTCGCTGTACCACTAGGGGGTCTGTAGAAGCTCTTCGAAAGTAAAAATGCTTATGATATGTGACGTAACTTTGAAATTTCTGTAATCTTATGGAACATACAATAAAAGCGTAAAACTGGTGCGTTATTACGAGATATTTCTAATCTTTTGTGGACATACGTTTCCTAATGAAATTTAAAATAGATAATAAAAATATCGTCTTCACCCTTAAGATACTCATTTTTAGTATGTGTTTGGCGACAAACTGTTTCTTAAGTGTGCTAAAAAAATATCATTAAAAACCAGGGCGCTGTGTTGTAAATCCAGAGTCCTGTACAAATCCACGAATTTATTGTAATAAGAAAACCAGAAAATCTCGCATACGTAACACGTGTACATGATGGCAAATAAGATACCTTACACTGTCTAAAGCTTTGTACAAGTAGTAAGTACCTTCGCTGGTACAAACAGGAGCTATCTTTAAAAACGTTCTATATTCTTAAGTTCCCGGCAAACATATAGAGAAGCAACGCTAATTAACTGCTCAACAACTTACTTGAAACGACGTCTTAAACTTTAGAGTTAAACTTATGGCAAGCGTGAGTGGTGTACAAACAGGCTAATTGCTACTTATAACAACAAACGATTAACTACGAAATCCTGACTCATTAAGATAATGACTTAAACTATACGCAGTGTAGAAATGGACTAACAGTGCTTTCAACAAAACAAGCTATATTAATTCATCGTTTAAACAATCAGCTAAATTAACCCAACACACCAACTGCACACGTACATATTTGCGCATCATAGGTGGACACTAGCCTCGTCCCAGGATCTAGTTACAAACAGGGATTTTCTAAATATTAATTCGTTACGTGAAAATACATCTTAGGGGAGTTTTGTTATGGGATTTATCGTTAAAAATAAATTTAACTTAAATACATTATACGTAACCTGAAAAAATACAATAGATTTCAATAATTATTAGTTATATTTCCTGCGTCGATATATAACGTGTTTATAAAAGTTAGATATAGTATTTATACTCGAGGGTCAGAATGTTATTTGTGAAATACAGGACGAAACCTTTTTTAACGCTTACATTACAAGAAAAACTTGTTAGGTATTTACTGTTGAAAGAAAAATTTGTTTCAAATTTCGCACAAAGCTACACGAGGGCTATCTGCGCTAGCCGTCCCTAATTTAGCAATGAAAGACTAGAGGAAAGGCACCTAGTTATCACCACCCACTGCCAGCTCTTGGACTACTCTTTTATCAACGCATAGTGGCATTGAACTTTACATTGTAACGCTCCCACGACTGAAAAGAGTGAACATATTTGGTGGAACAAGGATTCGAACCCGAGACCCTCAGTTTGTGTATCAAGTGCCCTAACCACCTGGCCATGCAAGGTCAAGTGCATGGAGATGTGCTGTTGCTCAACACACTTATCACTTTCAGCTGTGGAAGTGTCATAAAAATGACAGTAAATCCCGTTAGTTAATCCCGTGAAAGGAACAATCATTGTGTGACGTCGAGTGCTGCAAGCCATCTTTCTTGTGGTACGTAGTTCAAAAGGGACAGCTACGCATCAATTCTATTTCGCCCACGCGTTTGCAAAGTGACATGCAAATAAAAGAGAAAGCTCCAGTTATTAAGTTTCAATTTACTTTCATTACGTCCTTAAATGCAAAACATGAGGTAGGTATTTTCTTTGTTTTATTTGTTTTATACAAGCACAAAGCTATATTGTGGGTTTTTCAAGCTGTTCCCACTGCAGATATCAAACACCGATTTCAGCGTAATAAGCCCTCAAGCTTACCACTGAATCACCTGGGGAAGGTGTTTTGGTTCTTACTGTTTGTGATATAACAGATCTAAAATATCGTGCAGAAAGTTCACTGAAACAGTGTAACCCTCCACCAATTTTATCAATAGGGTTATATAATCACATAGCAACGTTGTTTGTCATGCGTCGATCAAGAATCGTTCTTGTACAATACTGACATTCATATTTGGTCTATACCTTAGCCCTTACTCACAAAACATCTCATAATAAAAAAAATTATGTTGCATTACCTCGCCAGTTCATGTTCTCCTAATTAATATATATTGCACATACAATTTCAACAGCTTAATAACAACACTCATCTGAAGTCACGTATATTCCTCTCTTTTTTATTTTACTTCAATTGAAGCTGGTAATATTGAATCACAAAGAATGTTGTGTAATGGTTTAACATTACGAAATAAATTTATTTAAGTGTATCATATTTCAAAAATTGTTTATTACATGCGTCACCAGAGGTATTATCCGCAATGCGGTGAAACTAAATACAAACTTATTATTATTCAAATCTAGAACAATTTAATACAAATTGGAAGCTTGTTGTTAACGTGGTGTCAAATATTTAATCTCACACCGTTCTGTGTTTATTCGGAACGACGAGCTTATCACAGGTTATTCTGTTCAAGAAGTTTTCAACACTAAAATTTGAGCTTCGATAGATTACATTTGTGTGTGTGTTTCTTATAGTAAAGCCTCATCAGACTGTCTGCTGAGTCCACCAAGAGGAATCGTATCCCTGATTTTAGCGTTGTAAATCCGTAGACTTACCACTGTACTAACGGGGGACAACAGATTACTGTTTTTTGTTTTTGAATTGCGCACAAAGCTACTTGAGGGCTATCTGTGCTAGCCGTCCCTAATTTAGCAGTGTAAGACTAGAGGGAAGGCAGCTAGTCATCACCACCCACCGCCAACTCTTGGGCTACTCTTTTACCAACGAATAGTGGGATTGACCGTCACATTATAATGACCCCACGGCTAGGAGGGCGAGCATGTTTAGCGCGACGCGGGCGCGAACATGCGACCCTCGGATTACGAGTCGCACGCCTTACGCGCTTGGCCATGCCAGGCCTGACAACAGATTACATAAAGTCCTTTGCGAAGCTTTCCTTTTAGAATTATTTCTTTTTATAGAATTTTGTGCAAAGTTTATAGAAGGTTATCTGCGCAAACAGTTCCTAATTTTCAAGTGATAGAGTAGACAAAAGACAGCTAATCAACAGCGAGGGTTATCTGCGCTAACAGTTTCTCATTTTCAAGCGATAGTGTAGACGAAAGGTGGTTGGCTAATCAACAGCGCCCACCTCTAACTCTTCGGTTACTGGGATTGACTTTAATAGCATAGCGCCCCACGTCTGACAAGAAGAAGTATGTTTGGTGTGGGAGTCGATCACGCCACCCGCAAATTGCTGTTCGAATACTTTAACCATCAGAGCATGTCACTCGTTCTTAAAAATAAAAAGTGTAAACTTTTTTTGCTAAATATTAGTAATACTAAGACATTGAAATTGCCATTTGGTTGGTGAAGTGAGGTAGTTTTATTTATTTAATGATCAATGACTATCAGTTATATCTATATTGTTGTGTATTGAAAAGACTATGTAGCATCGCAGCAAAGTAAGTCAGTCTGTGACAAACAGTACAATAAAGAAAGATTATGTTAATCTTGCGGTGCACAACAATGATTTCAACTATATGGTGATTACACTTAAATGTGTCCAATAACGCAAGGCCTGGCATAGCCAGGTGGTTAGGGCGCTTGGCTCGCCATTCGAGGGTTGCGGGTTCGAATATCAGTCCCACTAAAAAATATTCGCCCTTTCAGCTGTGGGAGCGTCATAATGTAAAGGTTAATCACACTATTTGATGGAAAAGGAATAGACCAAGTGTTGGCGGTATTAACTAGCTGCTTTCCCTCTAATCTTTCACTGCTAATTTAGGTCTTTAGATAGACCTCGTGTAGCTTTTTGCGAAATTAAACGAATCAACAATCAGAAAATTAAGGTTTAATAACATTGTTATTATACTTCTAGTATACATATATTATGTCTGCTGATACAAGTTGAACAATGCTACAAAGAACGAGTACATACTTGTCAAATGGAAGAACACTTTGGGCTAACTTAAGAAATGATGCAGCACAGGATGAGTACATTACAAACAATGGTTGTAAAACAAGTGCATGACATGAGCAACAATAAAAATAAATGTGTGGCTCATGTTCGTTATGTTTTACTTGACAACAACAACGTACGCACGAATATAATAAGTTCTACTCTTTGCGTAGATTTTGTAATTTTAAAAATAAGTTCTTTGTATTCTTGTTCAGTAATAGAAAAGTTAATCTCATTTATCATAATAGCTCAGATTACAGGATAATTCAAAAAAAGGTTTACGTTATCAGCTCGTCATAAACGTTTGCATGCCATCACTTATTCAGAACCAATAAAAAACTATAATTTATCAAATATGTACATCTATATATTTCCATTTGTTTGTCTGTTGGCAGTTTTAATTTCTGTGGCAATGGGTTACAAGATAAAAGCGTAGTTAATTTCGAGGAGTTAGCTTCAATGAACTGATTATTCAGAATTCCTTTAAGAAGATAAAACTTTATTTTGTTATTAAGCACAAAGGTGCACAATGTGCTGTGTTAAATGGTAAGTCTGAAGAATAAAAACGTAAAAGACCGGGCTTTGATATTCATAGTGAGCATAGCGTATTGGGTAACTTCGTGTTTAACACACGAGAAAAGTTTGTTTTCCTAGTGATACAAAAAACGAAACCAGTAGAACAGAAACACTTTTAAGTAACCAAAATTTTGTTATAAGCGTTCAATAAAATATTTTGAGCATATCACAAACCTATACTCAAAACTAGAGTGTGTTTTTTATATATGAGTTCTATGCAAATTATTTCAATGTCTCAAAGATCAATATGGAGCTGATAACAAATAGAACACTGAAACATATGAATGAAATTAGTCGAATTATAAGAAATGGTTGCTTATTGTATACAACTTGATGAAACCTTTACTACTTTGTGAAGCAAAGTGTCTGTATTTTGGCCTTTACTACTTCGTATTGTAGATTATCCGTATTTTTACCATTACTACTTTGTAATGATGTATTTTTCGTATTTAGTAGGTATCATTTGAGTTTTGTGCATAAATCACAACGTTTATTATTATATTGAAAATGGCAAACGCTATTCGCAGAACTGGCATGCGTTAATTTAAAATTATATTTTTTTCGATATATTATTAATATGTATATACAAATTAAATTATGCCACAATACAATTCAAAACTACCCTAGCAGCTTATAACTCACCCGAGTTACTGTCAATAATTAAATAGTATTTTATCTAATAACGTAACAATAATAATAATTCTTTTTATTACCTTCAGAAAATTGTCTGTATTTTTATTGTTAATTAAACATTTTCTTTCAAGTATCTTAGGTTTTACGAACATACCCGAAGCTTAGTTTGTCATTCGATTTACGATTTGTCTACGTTATAACAGTGTAGAACAATTCCGCCCCTCGTCAGTGGAGCAAATGTTGAGAACAAATCTTAGATTCATATATCGGTGAAGTGTATATTACCTTCACAATGTTTTGAAACGTATTTTAGTGAAGCCAAATCAACACTGTGTAAGTAAACAAAAAGTTTCAAAACAGTTGTTATATTATTTTCATGGTTTATCATTAAACCTAAATTATTAAATAATTTTAGTGATAATTGATTCAAATGTTTATCCGTAATCTTCGTTTAATAATTAGAATTTTGTTTTAATCCCTGCCTCCCACTCGGATAAACATCGTTTATTTTATCTATAAATGACAAAGTTTATTGTTTATAAATAATAATATTTTATACGTATTAACATGTTTATAGGAGGAGCTGCTCGTTTGCCATAGCCAGGTGGTTAGGGCTCTCGACTCCCAATTTGAGGTTCTTAGCTTCGAATTCCCGTCCCCTTTAAGCGTGGGGATATTATAATCACTAACCTTTGGTAAAAGAGTGGTCCAAAAGTTGACGGTGGATGGTGATGACTAACTGCCTTCCCTGTGTAAACTTTATTTTTCAATTGATAGAGTTTAATTAACTTAAATCTTACTTTTATCCCTAATCTTTAAGATGTTTTTCAAATTTAAATTGTTAATTTTTCAAATACATAGTAAGCAATATTGGAGGCTGTCATTTGTATCATGCTATCTTCTTCACTTAAAAACTTCTTTGACCAAATATTCTTTACAAACTTAAATTGCTAAATACATAGAGATCTCCGCGTAATAAACTATGAAATGTAATTCAAAAAAAGGATTGAAATTTTTGTGATTTTACTTCCTTAATATGAACTGTTACTGTAAGTATGACATTTAGACTTCATGGTCGATACAGAGCTTGAGCCCCATTATTTCGGAGCCTTTTTTTTTTTGTCCTGCTCTGGCAAATATTCTATTCACTATCAGGCAGTTGCAAATTAACACGCCTAAACTTATGGTAATCAAAACAGATATTACCAACATTCTAATAGGTCCGCGTTTCATACCTAATCAAATTCGAATACTCAGTCTTCTCAATCCTCATTACTGCTGTAAGACTTACTATATCCACGACGCTTAAAAACATTTTCTTCCTTATTCTAAGTTCGTTCTTGCTAAAAAAGAAATAAAAATCCCCGAAATAATGAAAACGATGCAAGTTTGTTGAAATGTTGTAACTGAGATAATCCTACCAAAGCAGACTTTCGCTAAAACTATAAATTAGGCATGGTTTTAAAATTCTAGTGTAACCATTAAAGCGTAAAAAAATCAACCAAAAATGTCAAAAGAAATCTACCTTAAATCAGGATAGATAGTGCTTTATTATGAAAAAAAAATCAAGGTAAAACGGGACTTTCTTCAATTTTAGATTATTTTAAACATAATTTGGTAAAAAAATTCTTAGCAAAATATTCCATATATTCTGTATATTACCTCAAAATGAATTAATAGGTACACAAAAAATAGTTTCACTTTCAAATAATTAGCTGTAGCCTTGAGCTCACGATGATTTAGGCCTAGTTAAAAAAAATTAATAATTTATGGAAATTATTTTGATAACAGTAAACCACACCATCTACCGGTATGTATAAAATAATGATTCTCCCTTGTATAACGTTGATTCTGATAAAGATGTGAGAGTATTTTATGTTCTAAAATAATACTAAATATTATAAACAAGCTACTTAGAATCTTATTATATTACACAGAAGTGCTTCTTCAGGTGATTTGGGACTGGTTCATTTTACCACACGTAACCAATATACGACGTTTAGGGTCTGTTTCCTTTTAAAACACATACCCACCCATAAAAGGTTTGGAACAGGCTTATGTCAAAACACTTTGTGTTTAGGAGTGTCAGATTAAAAAACTACAATAGTTTCCCCGTTTTCTTTACATTCTAGTCAAAACTTGCAGATTTTAACGGCATCTAATTGCTCTAAAAATAATGAAATTTAACTGAGAGAATCGAAGTTTATATAATTATGAAACAGAATTATAATCCTAGTGGCAAAAGAGAGACCTTTTCATTGTTACACATGTAACCATGGTAGTTTGAACTTACCTTTGACACTGAAGGTACTCATCTGCCTAGGTCTTCATAACTGATAGAAATCAGGAATGATGTATAGTTGGTCTTCATAACTGATAGAAATCAGGAATGACGTATATTTGTTTTAATTGCATCAGTGTAGTTAATTTCATTCCGCAATTTACGATGCAGAAATTGTAGCGAGGAAACTAACATAGTTATCTATAGTTTCTTTAATAAGTGAACGTGAAATGTTAAACAAGCTTAAACGTTTAAGTATCGAATATTTGCCAATTACCCGAAAAAATTGAACGGGTGGAAAAAGAAATCATGGTAATTACGGAAATTGTCACTTGTTTTCTCGTTAACGTCACACTTTCCTCATAACATAAAACACTTAAGATTTGTGGACGCCTTATGATTTTGAACATTTTTCAGCACGAATCACTTAACGATTGTGTAACTGATTTAATGTTTGCTAATTAAAAACTTGTTGCGACGAATTTACTACCTCAACCAACTCTTTCGCTACTCGCTTTTCGAACAGATGATTCTCGTTCAATAAACTTTCAATTTATTAGTTCCACCGCTATGTTAATTGTTATTAGTTCAGTAAATATTACATTTATTGTTTAATAATTGAAAAAAATTTCAACATGCGGTGCACCTCGATCTTTAACTGAGAATCCCGAGTAAATTATCAGTTCAGAAAATTCAATTTTTCTACGGCGTTTGAATAGTATCCAAGCGTGTAAATTAGTAAAGCTAACCGAAAGATGTTCCATAGTAAACCTGCTCAACCGGAATTTACTGTCACATTCCAATTTTACAGTTGCTAAAGTAGAACGACTAAATAGTTAACGGTTGACAATAAAGACCTATCTTTCACAGATGAATTTACAAATGAATAACAAGTACTAAAGCTAGGATCACATCTCTAACAAGCTTGCGTCTTAAACCTGAAAACATAACAGCAATCTTTTTAAGGTGTTACTTAAACATATTATGAGAAGTTAATTTAAAATCCGGTTTACGTTTCATGTAATACTTTATTTTCCATATTTCTCTGCTGTTCAACGTTTTGCTTTATTCGTTTGGTTGGTTTTGGATTTTGCAGAAAGCTACATGAGGGCTATCTGCGCTAGTCGTCCCTAATTTAAGTGAAAAACTAGAGGGAAGGCAGCTAGCTATCACTACCCATCGCCAAGTCTTGAGCTACTCTTTTACCAACAAATAGTGGGATTGACTGTCACATTATAACGGTTTCACGGTTGAAAGGGCGAGCAGGTTTGGTGCGAGGGGGATTCGAACCCGCGACCCTAAGAATACGAGTGGAGTGCCTTAACCACCTGGCCATGCAACGTTTTCGTGCGTAAACCAGTTGTATTTTATGATCGTTTGATACTGATAAATGGTGAATGTACGTGGTGTAGAAATAAAACCGTAACAAAACAATATCGTACGGAGTTTTGAACCAAAGTTCGTAGTGTTCCTGTTAAGAGGTAATTCTCCTCCTGTCCCCCGAAATATAATTGAAAAATCTAATAGTTCGTTAGTGTAATATCATAAAATTAAAACAGAAAGCTATGTTATCAGCTAAGGCTTTGCAATTCACGCTTCATCAAGTCTGTAAATGTAATTATTAGCATTACGTTTAATATGGCAAGTAAAACATCACTTGGACATATAATCTTTACAAAACACAGGTTGCTAGTATTGTGATGCGTAGTTATTTTACAGCATTTTAAAACACTGAGGAGACCATGTCGTGTGAGTAGTTTCGAAAAGTTTTACTATTGTGTTATGTCTTCAGTATGTTTTGTTTCAGGTAATCTTGTTACACTATTTATGTGATTCCGAGAGAAGGTGGCTTTGATTGATTATCTAATATTGGCTCTTACCTAATAAAACCTATAAAGTGATTTGAACGTTTACCTGGTGAATATCGGTAATACAGACCACAGTGGCACATTATTTTACAAGAAAGTGGATCACTAAGATTTTAAGTTGTTGTACAAACTGGTAAGATATCTAAATGATGTCACCAATGGGATATCATGTACCTTGACAGAAAGGGGAAAAACTGAAAAGAGTTTCCACTTGCTACTTGGTTTGTTTGTTTTAAAATTAAGCATAAAGCTACAAAATGGGTTATCCGTGGTCTGCCCACCATTGGTATCGAAATCCGGTTTTTAGCGATAGGAGTTCGCAGTTGAAAGACTGTAGTAAAGAGTGTAAAAATATGAAAGTTAAATGAATGGGAAAGTGTATAGGAAAGACAATGATACTTAAATCAAATTAAACTGGACGTGAACACTAAGAGGACGTTGAGGAGATTAGGGAAAGGAGAATAACCAGTGTAATGACCTTCAAGGTAATAAAAACAGTTAAAGTACCAGTATTAGGATTGTCTTATCAATATTGGATATCTGGCGTTGAATGCATATATGTACTAAAATAAATGCCAACAAAATAATTAACAACAACAATAATAAAGTGAAATGTGTATGTGATTACTATTGGTGGTTAGGAATTAAAGATGAAACATGCTACCTAGATTGTGCAGTTAGGAATTAGAGATGGCAACATGCTACCTGGATTGTGCACTAACAAAGATGTTGCGTCCCGACCCTACAGCTGATGGAACAAAACCTGTTAATTGACCAATTTGTAAATAAATGATAAATCAAACAACTTATTTTTATCAGGATTAAGAACAAATTCCTTTTGTGAAAGGAGAAAAATGTAAGATTTAAAGGAAGAAAGGTTATTTCTCCTAACATTTTTGGTTGAAGAAGTTGAAATATTGGAAACCTACACCATTTAAAGACATTTAATAAACACTAATTTTCTCCATTTGTATAGTTACACGAGGTAACAAAAGGGTCTCGAATGAATTCGAATTCCTTTTATTCCTGATTCAACAAAAGAATAGCATAGGTTAGCACGTTTTAATAAAATGTTTTATTTCTTAGTGTATTTCACTTTTTATCAGAAATTCACTTTTTACATTTGCTTCTATATTTTTAAATACTTTTTTATTATAAAAGGCTGTCACACTTTTGATATAAACTTGAAAAACGATATAGATTTTATTTTCCAAAGTGCAAATTTACAATGATTCATACCCTATTTATAAACAATCATAAAACAGTTTTTTCAAATACATAAAAAATGTGGTATTAATTAGTTATTTCTTGCTCATCTCAAATTTAAGAAAATGGTAATTTTCTAAAATGTCACGCAGATAATTATGTTCTCACACTACGAGAAGCATAGCCAGGCTAAGGCACTCGTAATCTGAGGGTCGTGGGTTTGAATCCCCGTCACACCAAACATGCTCGCCTCTTTCAGTTGTGGAGACGCTATAATGCGAAGGTTAATTCCACTATTCGTTCGTAAAAGACTAGCCCAAGAGTTGACAATGGATGGTGATGATTAGCTGCCTTCTCTCTAGTCTTACACTGCTAAATTAGGGACGGCTAACGCAGATAGCCCTCATGTAGCTTTGCGCAAAATAAAAAAAAACCAAAGCATTACAGGAAATATTAAATAAAACAATTATTCGTGCATTTATTTCCAAAATATGACAACGATTCGACCATTTGCATATTAATGTCTGTGATACTTTAATGAATTATAAAATTATTGTATTTACTGCATCGTTATTTCTCAGAATTTTTACTTCTTTTTACAAAAGGTGTTTCATGTGTCTCATATAAGTATCTGCTTGTAGCGGTGCTTCTTTCGTTAACACATGACTTGTCTCTTTATTAATACGTTTATTTCGAGTAACGTGATTATTTAAGGTACTTGTCTCTTTTGTCGAAACAAATTTAAAAACGGCATTCTTTCTTCGTCAATACGTTTATTTGGAGTAATTTCATAATTTAAATATGACCCGTCTTTCTTTCTGAACAGTTCCCTGCTGGTACAGCTGTAAGTCTACGAATTTACAATGCTAAAATCAGGGGTTCCATTCCCCTCGGTGAACTCGGTAGATAGCTCTATGTGGCTTTGCTGTGAGAAAACACATACATTCATGATGACAAGAAAACCTCTTGTAGAGAAAATTATATACAGAAGGTCGAAACGTTGTTCGCTCCTCTATTAGTGCCTTCTCTATCCATACCAGCCGTTTTTAAATATAACACACACACATTTTTTCTCAACGCGTTTATTTCGGAAAATTTGATTATTTAAATGTTACTTATCTTTCATAATGAAGATGTTTATTTCGGGTAATTTAAGAATTTAAAAATCACTTGTCTCTCTTCAACAGCAAAATCACAGGTGGACTAAAGTTTAGAGTGCAAGGACTGTGGTTCTAAAGACTCAGATACGAGGTTCATTGCAGCCCAAACGCGTTATTCAGTTTGAGATTGTGGGTGTGTTATACAAGCAATAATTAAATCCCACTATTCGCTCACACAAGAGCATCTTAAAACACAGCTTTCCCCTTGTCTAAAATTTAATAATTAAAAAATAGTGCTATATGCAGCTCTGCGCGAAAATTTCCAATAAACAAAATCTTCCTTATGGGAAGTAATTAGCGCCAAGTGTGGCCAAGCGTTTAGTGTGCCGGTTAATGGATTTGCTTCCCTTATTATCATAAATAATCGTGCTCTACGGTGTAGGACCGTAACTGCGCTTTGTACGTGGCAGACGTCTCAACATTCGATCATACAAAAGTATCTCCATAGTTGGCGGCGAGCGCGATTAATTAGCTGCCATCCATGTATTCTATCGCTTCAAAATTAAAGATGGTTAGCGCAGAGAGCACTCTAATAGCAATACGCGAAATTCAACAAATAAACAATGAGCGATAAGTATGTGTATCATCCACAAGTGTCACTGAAAATACGATAGAAATTACGTCTTCCGCTGTGACAGCGATAAGTCTACGGATTTACATCGATAAATAAATAAATATGATAAAAATTACATTTAATTACTGCAAAAAATATTAGCATAACTTATATTCACTCACTGTGTGTTCCTCTAACTACCAGACTGTACTATTGACAGCACAGGTACTTAAAAAAAAGTCCATCTCACTCCTGTAAAACATACGAGGGCTGTTCAAAAAATACGCGGACTGACGTCATAAAACAAAAAGTACTTTATTTAAAAGTTACAGGTCTGGGACCCCTTCAAAGTACTCTCCTCCCCAACGCACACACTTATCCCAACGGTGTTTTCACTTGTTGAAACAGTCCTGATACGCTTCTTTTGTAATGTCCTCCAGCTCCTTCGTCGCATTTGCCTTAATCTCGGGAATCGTCTCAAATCTTCTTCCTTTCAAGGGTCTTTTGAGTTTGGGGAACAAGAAAAAATCGCAAGGAGCAAGGTCAGGTGAGTAGGGGTGGTGGGGAAGAACAGTGATCGAGTGTTTGGCCAAAAACTCACGAGTTCTGAGGGCTGAATTTCGCAGCAACGCGGTGCATCTTCAATTTTTCGGTCAAAATCTCGTAACAAAATCCAACTGATATTCCACACTCTTCAGCAAGCTCCCTGACAGTCAGACGTCGATTTGCCCGCACCAAGGTGTTGATTTTGTCGACGTGTGGGTCGTCAATTGACGTGGAAGGACGTCCAGGACGCTCATCATCTTCAATGGACTGTCGACCATCCTTAAAACGTTCATGCCACTTGAAAGATGCCGTACGCTTTATAGCAACATCACCGTAAGCCGTGTTAAGCATAGCAAAAAGTCGCAGATTTTCCAAGTTTAACACAAAATTTCACAGCAAATCGTTGCTCCTTCAGGTCATTCATTGTGAAATCCGCCAAACGAAAAAATCGCACTTCACTTAAAACCGCGTAGCTAATACACAAATAAAGATATCTGCAATCGGGAAATGGCGTCGTAATCAGCTGATCTGTACGAACCTAGCGACACCAAGCGGATTCTCCTGGAACCAACTGGAGCCGCGCAATTCAAACAGTCCGCGTATTTTTTGAACAGCCCTCGTAGACTATAAATGTTGAAACTTTGTAGAATGAACGGCAGCTGTTTCACTTCTGATAAGCGAGAGATTTTAGCGTTAATATCATTGTTACAATTATCCCGTTTCACTCCTGATGAGCAAGAAGTTTTAGCGTTAATATCATTGCCACAGGTAGTTTGTTTTACTCCTGAAAAATAAGATCTGTTAATGGTGGTATAAATATTCTACAGATTTTTCGAATCGTGAATATAAGTTGCATTTACGTTTGCTTTCGAAATATATGACGCTGATAAGCGCTTTATAATCCTAAAGAAACAGTTCATGCTGATCTTTACTATTTAACCTGTACTGTCAGTCGCCTCAAACTGACATCCAAGAGTATACCTTGATTTGTGAAAAGTTAAACACAAAGCTACACAGTGTGATACTCACCACAGGAATCGAATCTAGATTTCTAGCGTTTTAAGTCCGTAGACATACCGCTGTGTCACTTGAAGAGGATGAAGGGGTAGCAACACTGAAAAAAGCCCTAAAAAATATAACAGAAATAACAATTATCTTCAGATTAGCTGATATCCACAATTGTTCTTAAAGCTTATAAATTATTTTATAATATTTACAGCTAAATTATGCAAGCACTTTATGAATTGGCAAGTTGTGTAAAAACTACCAAATAACATACACGTATTATTTTTTTAATCACCACAGTGAACCTAGTTTATAGTGGAATAGCGAACCCGTCGGCCCATATTTTCAGGGCCGTTGTAATACAAACTTAATACTTTAGCTACTATCTTACACTTTTTGTCAACTTAATGACCGTAGCCTTTATAATGCAAAAACTAATTTCTTTAACCCAGTAATGAGCGATGATTGGTAGTACTTAATTACTTGCTTTAATCTCATTCAATGCCTATCGTGCACCTTTGAGCTCAAACATCAAACAAAACAAACCCGTTTATCAACTACTCTTTTATTACTTTCCTTTGTTTGCTTTAGCGCAGAGCTACACAGTGTGCTGCCAGTGAAATGGAATCTTGATTTTTAACATTATAATTCTTTCATTTATTATTGATCCATCGGGAGAAATGTAGTTCAACATCTGTGAAATAAATTCACACAATATTCTTCAGAGAATGAGTTACAATCAAGCAGAATAATGGTCCAAGTTGAGACCAAGAGGTTATACTAGTAAAGAGGTCATATATTTTTATGAGAGGTAATCCTAGTAGAGTGACCAATCAGTACATATTTGTTCCAGCATGACAAGGTGGTTAGGACGCTGGACTTGTGATCTGAGGGTAGAAGGTTCAAATCCCCGTCGCATCAAACATGCTCGCTCTTCCAGCCGTGGGGGCGTTATACGTGAAGGTCAATCAAACTATTCGTTGGTAAAAGAGTAAACCAAAGATTGCCGGTAGGTGATAATGACTAGCTACCTTCCATTGCTTACATTGCTAAATTGGGGTCGACTAGCGCAGGTAGCTCTCGTGTAGCTTTAAACGAAATTCAAAACAAACAAACAGTACGTGTTTATAAAGAGAGAATCCTTGTAAAGTGGCCAATCAGTACATATCTATCAAAAAGGAATTCCAGTAAAGTGGCCAATCAGTACATAGTTAGACATGAGAAAGAAATTTAATGGGTCTTGCATGGTCTCATGATCAAGACGCTAGACCCCCAACCTAAGGGTCGCGGGTTTGAATTTCCGTCACCGAACATGCTCGGCCTTTCAGCTGTGGTGGGGAGGAGTTATAGTGTGATGTTGGTAAAAAGAACTGACAATTGATTGTGATAACTAGCTGCCTTCCTTCTAGTGTATCACTGCTAAATTAGAGATGTATTTTTGTAGTTAAACACAAACCTACATAATGGGCTTCCGTTCTCTACCCACCACGTGGATCAAAACTCGGTTTTTAGCACTGTAAGTCCGCAGATATGCCGTTATGTTACTGGCGCTAAATCAGATAACTCTCGTGTAGCTCTGAGCGTAATTTGAAACAAATCTTAACTACTGAAAGAAAAGCCTGTATCAAATTTTTGATCGAATAAAAACAACAGAAAAATATGACATGACATTTTAAAATACATTAAACAAATCACATGGTCTACTAGTGAAAATATTCAGGTAAAACTTACAATCCGTAAGTATAATCCCGAAGTTTACAAAATAACCGTGAAACATGAAACGCCTTTGATCTAATAACTTAGATGTTGAATATAACGTGTATACAAACTGTCTGTTATACGAATAAAAGTAAAATTGGCAAACAACAAAGACTGACATTTTCAGTATGAGTACTCAAAGTGAACATAAAGTGATGAAGCAACTAGACAATATGCGTTCATGAGTCTTCAGTATGACTAGAGTTGAGAAAGTTCATAGAGGCTGTTGTGAGTTAAAAGCTATCTTGTCAAGTGTCTCTAATGAAGGTATTTCATAAGACATTCGTTAAAACTTTAAAGTAGCTTGGACGTCCTTTCGTGTGCCGAACGTAAGAAGATGCAATGTAGGCCTCCTTTAGGGTAAAACGTTCTGTCGTGTGTCTTACAAGTATTTTTAACCATTTAGAAGTTTTATGAAATAATAGAACATTCTGAAGTATTCTCTCGTGAATGAATATGTGCGTAAATGGATATTCTCTCTTTCTATCGTGAAAAATAAATATAAAACACTATAAACTTTGTCCATAATCAGCGAAATAGTAAATGTTTCAAGTTAACAGCTGACGTACGAAACTGATGTAAAACTGAAATATAACCGAAAAACAATGTAACGACTGTAAAGCTGAGACATACCGACAAAAATGTTAACTGCTCTAAACTCGAGATATAATCAAGGAATATGTTAATAATTATAAAAACGAGACATAACGAACAAAAGTTTTAATAACTGTAAATTCTAAACATAACCAACGAAATTTCCAATTATTGTAGACTAGAAACATAAACAAAAGTGTTAATATCTGTAAACTCGAGACATAACAAATGTTAATAAATGAAACTAGAGAAATAACCTAGCAAGAACAATTGGTCATGTAATCCTTTCCTTTTATCAAATGGACATGGTGAAATAATTGTGATATTGGTCAAACAAGTAATATAGTACCTAAATGTAAGACCGACAAGGCCAGGTAGGGAAGACACTCGACTCATAATCCGAGGGTTGGGGTTCGAATACCCATCACACTAAACATGTTCGCTCTTTCAGCCGTGTGGACGTTATAATGTGCGGTCCATCCCTTTATTATATAAATCCATATAAAACAGTTGCCCAAGAGTTGGCGGTAGCCAATGAAGACTATCTGCCTTCCCTCTAGTCTTACACTGCTAAATTAGGGACGACTAGCGCAGATAGCCCTCGTGTGGCTTTGCGCGAAATAAAAAAAAATCAAATCTGAGTGTAAAGAATCACGTTATTCATTTTCTTTCATATCCGCCAGTCAAATACAAAAAAAGTCTTGAAATCCCTAAAGCAGTGGTTCTCAACCTTTTCTGACTTGCGGCACACTACGACAATCTGAAAATTTTGGCGGCACACCTGGAAAGCCTTAACGAGTTTTTTAGGTACATGTTATTCAGCAAGCGCTAAAAGCCTTAGAACGATTGTTTGTTTGTTTGTTTGTTTTGGAATTTCACACAAAGATAAAAGTGTTAATACCCATACCAGTATTCTAGCTTCGTATAGGTCTATTTATCGTGTGTCCCCAAAAAATGTAAACATTTTAATGTAGCCCTGGAAAAAGTACCAAATAATAAACACATTTATTTAAAGTAAAATGGCGAATGTTTATATTCCCATAATATCTTTCCACGCCTAGTATTCAGTATAGGATACACGACTACCGATAACAGTGTGTATTTGGACTGCCATGCTGTTCATCACTTGATAAAATGTTTGCAGGGGTGTTTCATATATTTCGGTAGATATTGTTTTTAAGCTCATGAATAGTTCGAGATTTGGGGCTAGCTTAAGTTCTGTCTGTTAGATAACCCCGTAAAAAGAAGTCTAGATATGATAAATCAAGTGGATATGGAGGCTGTTACACATGGAAACTGTACAGGCAAACCTTAAAATTATAAAAACTCTTAGATAAGACATAATCTACTAATATAAACTAGTAATTTACGGAAAATGTACGAGCAAACCTAAAAATTAAAACAAACAATTCCCTAATAAGTCATAACTTAGCATATAAACAAGTTATTTATGGAAAATGTACGAGCAAACCTAAAAATTAAAACAAAAAATTCTCCAATAAGTCATAACCTAGCATATAAACTAGTAATTTATGGAAAATGTACGAGCAAACCTAAAAATTAAAACAAACAATTCTTCAATAAGTCATAACTTAGCATATAAACTAGTAATTTATGGAAAATGTACGAGTAAACCTAAAAATTAAAACAAAAAATTATCCAATAAGTCATAACTTAGCATATAAACTAGTAATTTATGGAAACAGTTCGGACAAATTCGAAAACACAAAAAATGTTGATTTATATGCACTTCTATTTTGTATTTTCACAGTTTTTGAAAAGTTGCATGACAAGCCATATCTACGTAGATGTGGCTAAATCTCCAATATTAAGGTCAGCAGTTTAATATCCATAGGAACGATTTAAAGCAACATATGCGTATGTTAATATCATCAGAAATGGTGTGACTAGATAGTAAAACGTGTGGACATAAGCAGCACTAAAATGGATAAAATTACCGTTAACACATAAAGGTAATCCAATCAATTAGTTTACTGCATTTTATACCACATCTTTATGAGACTGGGAATGAGACCACTTTGGGCTTGTTTAATTGGCGCCATCTTTAGTAGTTCTTTGCAAACTTCAGCTATTACTTTTAGCAATAAAGTAAACCGTAAATGTTGCAATAATTATATTACTCGTTTTTTTTTCTTGTTTTAGATAAATTAGAAAAGTCAAAGTGTTTTAGATGAGCTATATATCTATGGCCACAAGGAAAAGCGGATAAAAATTCGAACCGTGCGGAACCTTAAAAAAAAGTCAAAACTCGTACAGTAATTTCTTCAAAAAAATGTAACCCATTTCGCCATTGATTATTAATCCCTTTAGGCCTAAGACGAAATGATTTTGTTTTTTAATTTTGTAAACCTCTGAACTGAGTGTATTTAGGACATAATACAGCAATGAAAAGTAAGCCTTGATAAGTTGTTGTAATTAATCGTGACTGAGGAATTAAATAAAATTTACTTTTTCATAAAACTTATACCACTGCATGATATTAAGTCTGAACAAGTGTTTTTATCGTACGTTTACTATTTTAACTACATCTCCAACTATACCTTTCTGTTATTCGAAATGTTTCACAGTGTGATAAAAAAAAATTATTTTATTGCAATAATCGCATGTGTCACTAGCTTATCCTTGTAAAATATCCTCAAATAAAAGTAATTTAAAACGAGATTGGTATGTATAGTTGGAGGCGAGCATTGGACCGTGGACTTGACGCGTAATCATACCTAAATATCTTTTGTTTTTGTATATCTTAATGATTCTTCACAAAGGCCCCATCTATTAACTTCAAAAATACAAACAAATCATGAACATAAGCCTAAAATGGAGTTTAACCCTACTGTCTTACTGGAAACACCTCCCAGTAATACCTCCAACATCTCCAGTGACACAGCTGGTACTCCTCTTAGAATACTCGTATACCAATCTTGTGTTTTTGAACGGCTGGTAGGTGTATTGCTCGATGATATAAATGAAACGCACATTTTCCTATATTTGCGGTGTTCCAGTAGCTCAGTAATACATCTGCTGAATTACTACTCTAAACATTAGGTTTTGATACCCGTGGCGAGTACAAGACAGATAGCCAATTGTACAGCTTTGAACTTAACAACAAATTAATCAACCTATAATTGCGGTGGGTACAGCACAGATAGCTCATTGTATGGCTTTAAGCTTAACAGCAACCAACCAACCAAGCGATATTTACGTTACATATAAAATGAGCAAGCTTGAATACTATACACTTGTGAGCATTCTGTGACACAGTATACACTACAGTCAATTCTGTGTTATAATACACACTACTGTCCATTCTGTGTTATAGTATACGCTACTGCCCATTCTGTGTTATAGTATACACTACTATCCATTCTATGTTATAGTATACGCTACCGTCTATTCTGTGTTATAGTATACGCTGCTGTCCATTCTATGTTATAATATACACTACTGTCCATTATGTGTTGTTTGTGGTTGGCGTGAGATCATTTTATAACTATCTGTTGATAAACCTTGAGCCTCAGAAATACTCAAACTACTGATGTGGAATAAAACCTGTGGGTTTTCGACCAATACGTATTTTACTGCATGTATTTTATCTTTTCGGTTAAAAGGTATAAAAAAACACTTATATGTAACTATACAATATTAATTCGAGATAAATTATTACACGTTGTAGAGCGAATACACTTAAATAATGGAATATCGAAAATATTGAATAGATATTTGGATTGTCATCTTTCAACATGTATATTTTAAAAGGAAGGAAAATATTGTTTTATAAAGGAAGACTCAAGATAAAACAACTGTTTTGATTATTAGGAGGATGGAACTATATCAGAACACATGCATTTTGGAGCTATAAACGCGAGAAACCAATATTAGATATGATATTTTCGTAGCTAGGTTACACTTTTTGAAATATTCTTATTGGATGGTGAAATCCTTATCTAGTGCGTGTGATATAGGTTTTAAACGATAAGGTCGAGAAACTGAAAAAAAAAAATCAACTTTCAACTTTATCTTTAAAAACATAAAAAAATCAAAGTCACTTTTGAAATAATTGCGTTTTCATTGCGAAATCCTTATTAATTGAAATTATAAGAAATGATAAGTCAAAATAAAAAAGTAACATGTCGACCAAGGTACATCAAGTACTTCACAGTATTTCGCCTATTCTAAGACTCATCAGGCCGGATGGAATAAAAGAGATGAAAGTTTTATGTTATTTATATTATTAAACCGCATGAACAAGTGTGATAGTGTAAATTATATTAAGTTGGTAAAATGTAATATTTATCAATAATATATGAATCATTATATTCTGAACTAGGGTAAGGATTAGTAATATAACCAAAGTGGTCCTAAGTTATCTTTCTTATTTTAATATTTAATAACTAACAAAGGAAACACAATCATGTAGTTTTGAACATCTTGTAGCATAAATGAAACAGTTTCTATTAACGTGTCAGTAGACATTTAAGAGCGCACCATTAATGTCTCTCAATACACCTAGCGCCCCAATGACACAGCGGTATGTCTGCGGACTTACATTGCTTGAATCAGGGTTTTGATACTTCTGGTGGATAGAGTATAGACAGCCCATTGTGTTGTTTTGTGCTTAGTGACAAACAACAACTCAGTACGTCTAACTGATATTCGATTTCAGTCCACGTTTGTTGCAACATGCCCACAGTTAGAGGGGCGATGGCGTCCTTTATCCTGATTTTTAGCTCCGTAGTGTTTGTTAAAATATTCGATATACAATATCCCTAACATACCACCACAACCCTTTCCCAAAGCAGGTAAAGCAATCACAAATACTGATGCCAGCATAATTGTTAAAGCATAGAACTTACTACTTATTATATTATTTCGCTTATTTACTTGTTTATTTTATATGAAATCTACAAATTTTAAAGATTAAGGTTAAATGAAAATAACCGTAACTGAAAGACAACATCCACAGCTATTATATAGAGGATTTGTTTAACCAGAAACTGAGTTTTAAAACTTCAGAAAAGAGTGAATATTCTGATTCAAAAATAAACATGTACAACAACGACAACTGACAAATTCTTGTTTGTTTTAAAGCACAGTTAGATAAAACTATCTGCTGTGTCAACTGCAAGAAATCGAAGTCCATAATTTACGCTTGTAAGTCCGTACATTTACAGATCAGAGGCTAATGTGTTGGACAGTGTATCCGAGATTTCAGTATAAGAACGGTAATCAAATTCCATTATTCGATAACAGTAACCCAATAATACTTATCAATGGGTGTTTTTGACTATCACTTCAGAATTAGGAACTGGTAACATAAATAGTGGTTTTGTGCAAAATTCAATAAACAGCGCTAATTTACATGCCATTAGATATTAATATAGTGGCTTAACTGTAAAAGATCATCCTCCTCCTGCATATGAAGTAAACCACTCCCCTCTCCTCTACACAATTGCGAGGGCTGTGGCGTCATACGTACGCTACTGACTATTAGGCTTATATTATCTCTTAACATTACATGTCGTATTTAATCTCTTTGTAATTTTCAAGAGTTTGTTTGTTTTTGTTTCCAATTTCGTACAAAGGTATACAATGGCTATCTGCGCTAACCGACCATAATTTAGCAGTGTACGTTAGGTTAGAGGGAAGGCACTTATTCATCATCACCCACCGCCAATTCTTGTGCTACTTTTTTACCAACGAATAGTGGGATTGGCCATAAGATTATAGCACCCCCACGGCTGAAAGGGCAAGCATGTTTGGTGTGACCAAGATTCGAACCTTCAGATTACGAGTCGATCACGCTAACTACCAGGCCATGCCGGGCCTTCACGATTTAAACCACTACTGTGTTTGTTGTATCATAACCTGCATAATAAACTCCAGATTGAGCGAAACATTTCTTCGGTAATGCATACGGTGAACATAGTATATCAGTATTCTTAGCTCTGTCCCACATTAATGGCATAAGCATCCACAGAAATTTATCTGGAGGTGGGGAAAAATCTAATTCAAGGGGCGATAGACACACCTTTAAAGTTATGTCAAATGCCTTAAAGGCAACTAATATCATTTTCCAGGGAGCAAATGCCCCCCCCCCTGCGGACGTCCATGGTCCAGTGTTTATCATATATCCAGCCAATAGCGATTCATTAATTTTTCTGTTTGTTGATAGCCGCTTCAAGTTTTTTCAACATAAATATCAGATAACTATAGAATTTTTTCCTATATAAACGTAACCACAGTATTTCAAAACAGTTTCATGTGTTACCAAATTTATCATTTTAATATGCTTTATCTTTTATTCTACTCGTCAAATTACCTGTTTTAAAAGCAAGTGTAAGATATCTGACATTTAATACGGTTTTTAAAATAATCGCTGTTTTTGCCCTCCATTGGCACAGTGGTATGTCTGCGAACTTACAAAGCTAGAAACCAGGTTCCGATACCCTTGGTGGACAGAGTACAGATAGCCCATTGTGTAGTCAGTTTCACGCTTCTTAACAAACAGTCGTAATTTTCGCTGAGATTGACTGTACCTGCAGTATGTAAATTCTCTTCTCTGCTTGACTCATGTAAGATATTAACGTAGTGCACATTGCAATTCCTAGAGACTTGCGAAATTTCCTTTAACAGCTACGTATAATGTTGTGATTACAGTCTTTATCAATAGTAGTTTGTTTTAAAACATTTACCTCAAATAACAAATTTTCCTCATACGTGTGACATAAATAGCTCAATAAATGGAGACGTACAGTCATGTGAAAATGTTAGGACACCCTATGAAAGCCTGTGTATTTTTGTAACATTTTTGGATATATAGATATTTAATCTCAATTTTAAAAATACTGAGAGATTATGGGAATATAACTAAACAATTAAAACTGAAGAAAAGACTCTTCAAGATCTTCTGTAAATGTAATTCTACAAAAATGCATATTCTAACTGAGGAAAAATTAGGACACCCTACCCCCTAATAGCTAGTGTTACCCCCTTTGGTGGCCCGGCATGGCCAAGCGTGTTAAGGCGTGCGACTCGTAATCTGAGGGCCGCGGGTTCGCATCCCGTCGCGCCAAACATGCTCGCCCTTTCAGCCGTGGGGGCGTATAATGTGACGGTCAATCCCACTATTCGTTGGTAAAAGAGTAGCCCAAGAGTTGGCGGTGGGTGGTGATGACTAGTTGCCTTCCCTCTAGTCTTACACTGCTAAATTAGGGACGGCTAGCACAAATAGCCCTCGAGTAGCTTTGTGCGAAATTCAAAACAAACAAACAAAACAAAATACCCCCTTTGGCTGAAATAACTGCAGTGAGACGCTTCTTGTAGCCATCTACCAGTCTCTGACATCGGTCTGAAGAAAGGCCCTACTCCTCAATGCAGAATTCTTTCAGCTGTGAGATGTTTGAGGGGTTTCTTGCATGTACAGCCCGTTTCAAGTCACCCCACAGCATCTCAATGGGATTAAGATCTGGGCTTTGACTCGGCCATTCCAGGACTCTCCATTTCTTAGTTTTCAGTCAGTCCTTGGCGGATTTACTGGTATGTTTTGGTTCATTGTCGTGTTGCAGGGTCCAGTTTCGCTTCAGCTTTAATTTTCGTACAGATGGTCTCACATGATCTTCAAGCACCCTCTGATACACAGTAGGATTCATGGTGGATTCTATTATTGTGAGCTGTCTAGGTCCTGCTGCAACAAAGCAGTCCCAAACCATGACACTTCCACTTCCATGCTTCACAGTTGATATAAGGTTCTTTTCCTGGAATGCTGTATTTGGTTTACGCCAAACATGTCTTCTGTTCTGGTGTCCAAATAATTCAATTTTGGACTCATCTGTCCAAAGAACATTATTCCAGACGTCCTGGTCTTTGTCTACATTCTCGCTGGCAAACTTCAGTCTGGCCTTGATGTTTCTCTTAGAGAGCAAAGGTTTCCTCCTTGCACACCTCCCATGCAAGTTAAACTTGTGCAGTCTCTTTCTGATTGTAGAGGCATGCACTTTCACATCAACAATAGCCAGAGCCTGCTGTAGGTCCCGTTATGACACGTTAGAGTGTTTGGAGACCTCTTTTAGCATCTCGAGGTGAACTTACTAGGACGACCAGACCTGGGCATATTGACAGTTGTTTTGAAAGCCCTCCACTTGTTGACTATTTTCCGAACAGTGGAATGGCTGATTTCAAAATCTTTTGTGATCTTTTCAAATCCATTACCAGACTCATAAGCTGCTACAATTTTTTTTCTGAAGGCCTCAGACAGCTCTTTTGCTCTCGCTACGGTGCTCACTCTCACTTCAACAGTCAGAAGCACACCAAACTAAATGTCTGAGGTTTAAATGGAGCAAGCTTCATTCAAAACGCTGAGTAACGATCTTCTAATCATGTGCACCTGTGTGTGAGTTGAGCCATTTTAAGTGGGAATAAATGTGGGGTGTCCTAACTTTTTCCTCAGTTAGAATATGCATTTTTGTAGAATTACATTTACAGAAGATCTTGAAAAGTCTTTTCTTCAGTTTTAACTGTTTAGTTATATTCCTATAATCTCTCAGTATTTTTAAAATTGAGATTAAATATCTATATATCCAAAAATGTTACAAAAATACACAGGCTTTCATAGGGTATCCTAACTTTTCCACATGACTGTACGTCTCCGTTTAAGGTGGCAAACAGCCAGTCACGTAAACAAAACGATTCCCTTCGCAAACGAGTGTGAGAAGATGAAAGAGGTCGTATTAGAAACTTACCTTCATCCCCTTTCTCATGCCTCTAGAGATTCGATGTTAAACTCAAGGGCTTATAATTATAAAATTTGGGGCTCGATCCCTGTAGGTAATATAGCATATATAATTCATTTTATGACTTCGCGATTAGAAAATGAAACTTTTTCATAAAGAACAAAGATATGTCAACTGAGGTTAACCTCCCAGCATCGTAAACAACTGTTGTTTGTTTTGTTATTGTTTTTTTCACGACGAAATCACAGCACTTTCTGGAGAGCAAAAGTCTGTTCTGTGTACGTGACCTTCCAGAAATAACGGAAATGGGTAGAGAAGACTGAAGCAATAATAATTAGACACCACGGTCCAGGAAAGTGATACAGAGAAAAGTGAACTGCAGCTGTTTAAAGTAATTAAGCAACAATGAAAGATTGTTACTGACAGTTCACGGATTGAACACGAAACAGCTTTTGCTTGAACTTAAGAAGGTTCGTGAACGTAACTTTCAACTCATGAAGTGCCCAACAACCTATTATTATCCCCACTTATCACCAACCAGTTGATTTAATTTAGCGTATCTAATGTTATCACACTTATTGTACGAAACCTCAAAAACAGAATTAAACTTTGTTTTAAACTTCGCCAACTAAGATAAGTTTGGTTTATTTATTATTTATCTTCTCTAGTTGCTGGATTATAATCAATTATAAATTTTCACAGATACTACTTGTGCAATAATCGGATTTAAACCGTTGTTTTCAAGGATTATCTCTCGTTTTACATGAAATTTTAAAGTGTATCTCACTAAGAGTGTGAAAATGACCAATAATGGTAAAAAAAAATACAAGACACCAGAATACTTTTTTTTTTTATAATGTACAGTTATATGCACTCTGATCACCCGCAGGACTGGTACCCCAGCTTCTACAGTTGTACTTTCATAACCTAACCGCTGGCGCTCTGAAAGACATACCAGAAAGTAAATTGTTTGTTTGTTTTGAATTTCGCGCAAAGCTACACGAAGGCTACCTTCGCTAACGGTCCCTAATTTAGCAGTGTAAGATTAATAGAAAGACAGCTACTCATCGCGACCCACCACCAACTCTTGGGTTACTCTTACCCAATACTTTTATAAATACAGGATTTCTAGATGAATACAAAATATTCTAGTCGCGAACATCGAACTCTATGAGCCCACTAGTATTAAGCCTAACATTAGTTACACCTTTATCAAGTTCGACCTGTGTTCGGTAAAGAGATAAGTTAATATAGTAGTTTGTATGTTCTTTGCTTTAGTTGAGTTAGGGCTAAACTATCCTGTGAGTAATACTATAAATAAATAAAATGATATTACTACATCAATTGTTAACTGAAATATATTTGCACTTACCATTCGTTTACATCCGTTGAAGTGGGCGTACATGCGCATTTAGATATTAACGTCGCCAACACTTTCTTAACAGACAAAAACTGTGTATTATTATTATAGATATACATTTAATTATTTGAAATTAGATTTTTCATTATCTTCATGAGGTAACAATATACTTAATTAGAATATGAGACACTATTCAACACTAATGAATTCATCTCTTTCCACAGGAGCACTTCCCGCACCACTGCAATACCACTAACGATACACGATGTTGGAAAAGCACAAGTACGGTTAAATACTTCACGTGAAGAAAATCATAACGTGCAAAGGAAAACGAATCTGTCAGTTGAAAGACAAACTGATGTCTCTTATAGTTTATCCAATCATACTTATGTACAGCCAATCATCAGAAAATTATGTCAGTCGCCATCTATTCCAAGTTATTGGTCTATGATATTAAATGGCTTCAAAAGCTGGTCAGCGTAACACCGAGGATGGAAATAGTCTTCATACATAACCATGATTGTTGGAAAGTTGGGAATACCCATTGTCTCAAAAACTAATTATTACATTAACACGTCTCTATAGGCGCATGCAACCATTTGAACGATTATATGGTCAATCTAGTAACTGTCTGTAAATAAAAAGGTCATTTTTATCTCTGTATTATTTAATGACTTCTTTGTATAAATATTCTCCATTCAAAAACATCTGTGGTATATCCACCAGCCACAAGTTCCTCGGACGCATTGCATTGTTCGATAGTTAAGAGGTTGCTGTGAACTAAATGTGTAGGCATTCCACGATAAAAATATAATGTCTGTAGAACACAAACACAAGTAATAATACGTCGTACCTGTTTCACAGTTATAAAAGCTGTAGCTTGTAATAAAATAATGTTTATAATATGGTGTGAACGTTTTATTTCATGTCACCACATATTTATTTGTGACAACTCGTCACTGTATTAAGGTATACATGTTGTTGTTGTTGTTTATACATGTGCATATATTTAACCGTACTAACACCTATATAGTGGTAATTGTGTAATTTTTCCTTTTCTTTAAAGCATAATAATACGTTTATCCTAGAGTACTACATCAAATATCATAATATAACTGAACACCCAATGTATTCCTCCCCTCAAGAAAACAAGTAACAAAGATATACAGGTTACAAATTACCAAAATGTTATTATGTTATTAATTAAATTATGACGTTTAGAGCAACTGCACTTACGCAGATCAAAATACAAAATCATTTACAATAATTAAAGGCAGGAAAAAACACGAGGTATGCCAGAAAACATTTGGTTTGAATTTCACTCAAAGCCAAACGAGGACTAACTGCGATGGCTGTTCCTAATTTATCAGTGTGAGACTAGAGGGAAGGTAGCTAGTCATTATCTATCACTGCCAACTCTTGAACTACTCTTTTACCAACAAACAGTAAAAGTGACCGTAACATTATAACGTTACTACGACCAAAAGGGTAAAAAGCAAAACATACTTCATACGTAAAGTAGTAAACTAGAATATGTTCAACTTTCCCCAGTGAACAAGGTAAACTTAGTAAAAGAATTAAATGTCTTTTGTAGTTTAAATTTAATTCTAAGACTTCTTGTATCATGGAATACAATAACTTTTTGTATCATGGAATACAATAACTTTTTGTATCATGGAATACAATAACTTCTTGTATCATGGAATACAATAACTTTTGTTTCGTAGATTAAGGTTTTACTCCCGCTTCACCCCTTATTGAATTTGATTTCTGTTAACAACTTTCTTTACAAACGGCCTAGCATAGCCAGGTGGTTAAAGCACTCCACTCATAATCTTAGGGGCGCGGGTTCGAATCCCCGTCCCACCAAACATACTCACCCTTTCAGCCGTCGGAGCGTTATAATGTGATCGTGAATCCCACTATTCCTTGGTAAAAGAGTAGCCCAAGAGTTGGCGGTGGGTGGTGATGACTAGCTGCCTTCCCTCTAGTCTTACACTGCTAAATTAGGGACGGCTAGCGCAGATAGCCCTCATGTAGCTTTGTGCGAAATTAAACAAATAACAACCTTTACAAATTAATACTAATCGCCAACTGCGAGGGAAGTCGAAAATCTTGACCATTTCGTTCAGAAATGTGGAAATGACAATAGAGAACTACATCTGATTTGTGAAACTAATTACACAAACAGTACTCATAAAAAAACATTTAGCTTTAAATTTCTTACGACAGATTTTATTAAACTCATGGATAAAGGCAGGGTAATCATTATGTGGTCTAAAGACCTCTGTATAAGTTGAGCGCTACATTACTTTCACAACATACGCCAACATGTTTATCCTTACCTGTTAATAACTTGTTCACATTTGCGACGTGTTCTAGTAATTAAAAATATTGCGTGAGCGAGAAAATCACAAAATGTTAAGTAAAAGATAATAATGGCGAAAAGATTGCCAAATTAAAATTATTTTGTTGGTGAACACGAAAACAACGTTTCAGGCAACAGCCCTTCATCAAGTTTCTTGTGAAAATAAAATGGTTAATAAATAAGTGAGGGTTAAAAAACAAATAACACTTGACTCAAAGACTCTTGAAAAATTCTTGAGCTGCAAACGGTGTAAGAAATGTTGCATACAAATAACAATATTACTAGTAAGCTTTTTGGTAAAGTGTAAAATATATGAATATATATTAAATTAACGTGAACGAGCTGAACTATCCGGTCTTTGTCCGAAGTATGAACTTAATAAAAACAATTTTAGTATTGATAACACATCAAACATGCTCACCCTTTCAGCCGTGGGGGCATTATAATAAGTGACGGTCAATCCCATTATTTGTTGTTAAAATAGTATGCCAAGAGTTGGTGGTGGGTGGTGATGACTAGCTGCCTTCCCCCTAATCTTGCACTTCTAAATTAGGGACGGCTAGAGCAGACAGCCCTCGTGTAGCTTTGCGTAAAATTCCAAAATACCAAAAACCAAACCAAGCATTGATGGCATAATAAATAACACGAATATCTTAACTTTCACACAATTTATTTATAACATAACTTATAATTATTACAGTATTCATTAGATTACCCAAACTTTTGTTTGAACTTTGATAACTTACTGCATTATACATGGCATACACTGCGATGGTTAGGATGACTTTACACGAAGAAGTAGTATTCAAAGTAATGGAGGTAGGAGTGACTCGCTTTCAGCTTCCAGCTCATAATATCCTTCCACCATGTTTCACGTTATTAATTAATAGACAGTCACTGGTTGCAGAAATGTCTTGGGAATGAAGATTGAAGGTCATGGGTCAAAGTAAGAAGTATGTATAACTGAAGAAACAGCTCTCTGTATCAACGTTATGATGGTCGTTATGGTATAAACTTCATCATTTACATAATGTGTCATCCCCTACACTGTTTGAATCTTATGCTATAGAAATTTAGTTTATTGTAAGAAAGTGACGTCATTTGTGAATGTATTTATCGTTAACTTCCATCAAAGATAGTAACTGCTCAATAACATTAGTAATGGATTAGAGTGGTTGCTTACCCTCATTTACATGTCCTTTGTTTCAAACTGTCATCCCACAAAGTTTGGTTAAGATTAGCCTACTAATCTAAAAGTAGTTATATAACAGACAAACAGACAGACATATATTTTTTAGCTTTATATATATATAGATAACCTAAATGAAACAGAATGCAATACATGAAAAACAAAACAAAATCAAGTGTAATTAACTAAACGATTTCTAGCAGAACGTTATTTGACTGTAACCTCTGTGATTTTTCGAATGAGCTGTTCTATTATATAGAGCTGTTAAGGAATGTGTATATATTTGTTTAACGGGTAGGAACTTCGTTTCCGTTAAGATGATAACAATAAAAAACTGACCTGCATTACATGTATTTTATGTTAACCTTACTGTTCATTTGAAGGTACAACATTCCACCATACTTTGTAGCAAAAGTAATGAGCTTTCATTTTTCCCTACGCGAAATAAACGATATTATAAGTTATTGCATACTGGCTTTATAAAAATATTACCATAACGTTTCTTATTCAAAGTGTCGAGAGAATGCTTTGAAATATGTGCCAAGAATTTCCAAAGCTGCCCCTTTCTCTTCTGAAAAAGTCTTTCCGACGCCGTTGCCAAAGAAATACTGGGTGGGAAAATGACCATGAAAGAAATGCAGAAGAATAT
The DNA here is from genome assembly GCF_004210375.1 of Tachypleus tridentatus. NCBI lineage: Eukaryota > Metazoa > Arthropoda > Merostomata > Xiphosura > Limulidae > Tachypleus > Tachypleus tridentatus. The sequence goes on from NC_134834.1 coordinate 143,450,472, forward strand.
TTAAGAGATTTAAATATTAAACAAGTTGTTTGAATTGGTTACGACCGAGAGTAGGACGAAAACAAGCATTACGACAAGAAAGAACGTACCAAAATAACATAAACAAGCAAAATGCAGGCCCGTATGCAGAATGTTTGAAAGGGTATTTAATTTGTGAGATTAAAATCTAATATATATTATGCAAAGCATAATCAACATGCAAAACATGCTAATTCTATAGGGTTCTGGGGGCATGCACCTCAGAAAAAATTTTATTAAATAGGTAAGGTACGAGTTTCTTCTGAATTTCGCACAAAGCTATACGAGGGCGATCTGTGCTAACCGTTCCTAATTTAGCAGTGAATGACTAGAGGGAAGGCAGCTAGTCCTCATCGTCCACAGCCAACCTTTGGGCTACTGTTTTACCAGCGATTAGTGGGATAGACCGTCACATTATAACGCTCCCCTAGCTGAAAGGGCAAGCATGTTTGATGTGACAGGGATTCGAACCCGCGTCCCTCGGATTACGAGACGAGTACCTTAACCACCTAGCCATGCCGGGACTGATATAAACAGGACCTTTCTAATTTTCAATATTCTCAACCCATTGTGTAATGCACACATTGAAGAAGACATAATTAAGCTGCGACGTGCTGGATATCTTTTTGATAGATTGTCTTTAGTAGTTCCCTGCATCAAGGTGAGAATTTAATCCAATTGGTTACTCCTTTAATTAATATGATCGATACAATTTCGTATTGGCGGAATTGAATATGAATTTACTATAACAATATTAAGTTAGTGACCCACGCAAGAGTGTACGAGTATAAGACCTTGCTTTGCATATCTTGATTTTTTTTTTTTTGGACTCCAGATCTTTCACCAACTATGATGGGTGGCTCATCATATCTTTGACCATACAATTAATTTAGAGATAATCCAAAATTAGTCAATATCCTTGTAACTCCACAAACAAGTTATGTTGCTCTGACCCTCTGTAGCTTATTAAAGTCAGTAAATTGGTATCTAATTTCACGGTTTTCATCTACAAAGCAGAGACATATTTATAGATATTCCACATTATAAGAAGACACCTACATAAACGCCTAAATTTAAAATCCATAATTACTTTATAGTTTTATTTCGTTAAGACAACGAAGCTTCTTTGTGCTTAAAGCTACGTGTACTTTTATCTACACAAAACTGTTTTCGTTTAAAATTACTGTGAGCAATATGATTTAGATAGTTTATATAACGTGGATGTTATACTTGTTTATTTTTAGAAGCGAGAGTTTATGGTAAAATTGTTTATATTTCAGTCTTAATAGATAGTGATAGTTGCATCATGTTCGTAGAACCTTCTAATTTTTCTTGATGTTGTAATTGAGAATCATTGCATCAGAATATCTGGTGTGGAGTGAAATGTTCTAGACTTCTGTCGGGCTATACACACGTCGAAACATTATTAGTTAACTCTAGGCTGCGTTATTGCGAGTTTAGTGATAAAGGTAAAGAATATATACTGGCGATTTTTAAACTAAATTATCACAAAATGTATAGTAATAACGGAGCAAGCAAAATAATTCATCTTTTCAATTACGATCTAAAGTTATTGAAACAGAATATTTAGACTTTGGCGAAAATTATTCAAAGCACTGTATAAAACTGTGATGACCAAGAATCTAAAGAATGCATGACTTCTTTTATTATACTGTTTTAAAACAAGTGATCTGTGTTGCTATTTTTTTATTGTTTAAATGTATTGTTAACAAGTCACAGACACCTGCTGTAATGAATCCGACCTTCTAATCTTGACGATAGCAATAAGGCTTCGAGATTCCAGTTATAAAGTGTCAACAAAAGCCATTGTATGAGACCATTTCAACACAAAAATGTTAATGCTTTATCGAAAGACTGTAGACTATGTGTAAAACGTTAAATATCATAAGAGAAGTGAGCCATAACTATATAAGCATTTTTTTTTTGGCGCTGTTGTAAACCTTTGGATTTCAAAGCTGATATTCTGAATTTAAATCCATCCTTTTAATATAGCCCAGCATGTCCAGATGGGTAAGGCACTCAATTCGTAATCTGATGGTCGCGGGTTTGAATCCCCGTCACATCAAGGACGCACGCCCTTTCAGCCATGGGGGCATTATAATGTTACGGTCAATCCCACTATTCGTTGGTAAAAGAGTATCCCAAGAGTTGGTGGTGGATGGTGATGACTAGCTGTCTTCCCTCTAGTCTTCTACTGTTAAATTAGGAACGGCTAGTGCAGATAGCCCTCGAGTGTCTTTGCGAGGAGTTTAAAAAAACAAGAAGTTTTATCAAGCTGTGATGTCAGTTTATCAAATAGTAGATTCTTTAATGTTCGTCTCCAGTACATTAGTTTTAATCAGCCAAATTGCTTGTATGTTTATGGCCATGATAAATATTAAAATATTTGTTGCCAGTAGCGAATTTAAGGAGGGTGGATGGCCACTCCTTTTGATACTATTTAAATAATTTACGTTACATTTTTTTAAAGCAATATAACAATGGGATGGCTAGCTACCCCTAAATCAGCCACTGGTTACAAACATGATTAAAATGATACAAATAATTCATCTTGAACTACTATTATCTGATCGAACAGTGGGATTTGACATTCACTCTTATAACACACCGGTGGCCATAAAGTACGAAGATCGTTGAGGCAACAGCGCCATACATCCTTGAATTCACAGTCCTAACACACTAACTACTAGGCTATTGTCTGTCACATTTATCGTTTGCCAGATGCCAATATTTTATTTTTAATGTCCACAAAAGCATAAATATAATAATATTTGCTTATTTTGCCACAATCTTACACAATATGAACATGAAAGATTTTAGCACAGACAGTCTTTAAAATTATCGCTGACCCATAGTACAACTGGGCCTGGAATCCCGTTATTACAACAATGAATAGCAATCTTTTTTTCTTCTTTTTTCCCTGTCACCTTAGTTGGTTTGTTGCTTTGAAATGATTTTTCAGCAGCTCATATGTGTCAACAAAAGTTAGGTACCGTATGGAATATACTATAAATTACTAGAACGTAACAGTGGCCAGTCGTGGCTCAGGTGGTTAAGGCTCTCGACTCGCAATCTGAGGATCGCGGATTCGAATCCCTGTCCTATCAAAACATGCTCCCCTGTTTCAGCTGTGAGGGCGTTATAATGCGACAGTCAATTCCACTATTCTTTGACAAAAGAATAACCCAAGAGTTGGCAGTGGGTAGTGATGACTAGTTGCCTTCCCGCTAGTCGTCCCTAATTTTGTAGTGTAAGATAGTGGGAAGGTTCTAGACATCACAAACACGTAAGCTGTTACACCAATCTTTTTTAACTTTCCTATTATTTAAGTCTATTACTAACGTTAACAATTCAAAATTTTCTGAAACAAATTATTATAAAATTGAGTTAAACAGTCTTTTGATGACGTCAAACATGATATGTCTTTTTGGAATTGTGTGATTAAGCTTATTTGAGGTATTTTCGCTGTCACTTTATGTACCAAAATGCCACTTAAAGTTCGCGTATTTCTTTAAATACTAGAAAACTGATCTACTGCATATTTGTTTGGTATACTGCTTAGATAATACCTGTAAATTATCCAAGATATATTTAATTGTTTTATTTTGTTATGTAATAAAGTACAGTAGCTCATAGCCCTGCGTAGAATAGAGTTTTAGTAGTCACAGCTAACGTGTTTTTGATATCTCGAACCAAATGAAATTTAACCCTAAAGTTGCGTAGGCTAACTAATACTTATTTACAATTAAAATTAATACTTGTTACCTATTACAACTTACCTCGGACGAGTCTCCAATTTATTATACTACGTATTACGATTTCAAATATCTGGAAATTGTCATTTGAATTTGAAGTTAATTGAATGATAATATGTATCAAATTTATGGTACGCGCCACATGGCTAATACACGCAATTTTCTTTTTTAACACAAATATATTTTAATATGCAACAACAATACAATTTATAATAACGATTATTACAAATAATAATTCATATACAAACATTTTATAAACTTATAAACAATACTGAGTTTTCAATCTGGTCTCGAACCGAATATTTTATCGACGGTTCACGAAGTTTGAATTCTGTGTTGATAATCTTACACTTCTCTTAATGTCTAGCCTCACGCCGTTTACAAGATGACTTTTCTTCGACGTAGATATCTAATGTCCTAGCATCCGAAGTTAAACGGTTTATAATGTTTGAAATCTACAGACATTTCTGGTCAAATATCTGTAGTTTTCTAATTAAGCATTTATCACAGTTACAGCTTCCGAGGTTTACAAAATACTAATTGTAGCAAACCAACAATATTATACTGTCTCTACGCGATGATTAACTTTTATAAGCTTGAAGGGTGATTTTCTAGAAATTTCTGCTAAGGTAACAATACTTGTATTTTACATACACACATAGTACATTGTTGATTCTTACGCTCAAGAATCTTCTACAAATGTATATAATAGGCGGGACTTTCAGAATACACATTTAACAAAATACGTTATACGCATTTCTAAATACATATTTAATTAAAACAACCATCAATATTAAAATAACTATACATTATAGTAAACCGATACATGTTTGTTTGTTACTATGTGCAAATCTAAACATTTAAATATGCTCATCGCTGCTCTCTCGCTATTTTTAAACAACTATGACGCGTGAAACAGCAGATGAAGTCAACGGAAAACTTATTCCCAGCGTTCAATGCTCTGTTTAAATCTTCCATAGAGAGAATAACTGAAAACTGAAACAGTGCTACATAAGACCGCACGTCTTTCGCGAACTCACTTGTTCGTTATATCATTCTCTTAGGGCATAATCATTTTGTATATTTTACTTTCAAAAGGCTATTATATTATTAATTAATGGAAGGGTGTTATTTAGTACCCGCGATTACTTTGCCTCTTGGCCCGGCATGGCCAGGTGTTTTAAAGCGTTCGACTCGTAATCTGAGGGTCACGGGTGCGAATCCCCGTTGCACCAAACATGCTCGCCTTTCAGCCGTGGAGGCGTTATAATGTGACGGTCAATCCCTCTATTCGCTGGTAAAAGAGTCACCCAAGATTTGGCGGTGGGTGGTAATGACTAGCTACCTTTTCTCTAGTCATACACTGGTGAATTAAAGATGGCTAGCCCAGATAGCCTTCATGTAGCTTTGCGCGAAATTCGAAAACAAACAAACTTTGCCTCGTGGTAGACAGCTCGTGAAACATCTATCAAGTGTCGATATCTTTTGTTGTTAATTTCAATTCATTCAAGGAATTTTCCTGAACGATAAAATATAGGTTAATTAATATAGTCAGAATTTTAGATCTCAAAAGTTATTGTCATTATCAAATGGACGCTTTTTCTTTTTAAATAAATAATTAAATCAGTATTATATATCAAATGAAGTATTATTTCAATGTCTTCTGGTGGATCAGCGGTAAGTAAACATCCATGGTTTCATTCCCCTCGAAAGACAACCAGTTGTGTCGTTCTATGCTCATAAAATGACTATTATACGAATATGGAACACAGACTAGTTCATCTTATTTGTGTATCTACATTTAATTATATTCAAATGAAGGTTATGCAGGGGCGTGCGCATAAATTTAAACATTGTTTGTTTTAAATTTCGCGCAAAGCTACACAAGGGCTATCTGTGATAGCCGTCCCTAATTTACCAGTGTGAGACTAGAGGGAAGGCAGCTAGTCATCAACACCCACCGCCGACTGTTGAGCTACTCTTTTACCAACGAATAGTGATATTAATCGTCGCATTATACGCCCCCACGGCTGAAAGGGTGAGCATGTTTCTTGTGACAAAGATTCGAACCCGCGAATCTCAGTTTACTACTCCAGCACCATAACCACCTGGTCATTTAAGCATTACCACTCATGTTGGACACATATACACATACCCATATATACAAGCCATATCAACGCAAGCGCTTATATCATACGCTTGGTAACAAACAGAATTATATTCAACAAAATAACCGAGCCCGCAAACATAGAGTTTTAGGGGTTGGGGGTGGAAAACGATGCTCTTCTTCTTCCCTCCCTTCTGCACGCCTTTAAGTGTATGTAAGCGTTGTAATCATATAAGTTGTTTTGTTTTGTTATTTGAATAATTGTGTAAAATAACAAAATTACTCTTTTAACTTGGCATAAAGAAGGTTTCGACTTTCCTGCTCCTAGCATAGCTTTGAAAAGTGATTTAAAATAATTATTTAAAAAACGGGGAAGACACGATATCTTATAATTATGGCCATTTATTAATTTGAGGATGTATATCAATAAGCTCAATTGTAAATATGTACATCTTCAAAATTACTGCAATTTGTGGACTTTCGCTGGAAACGACCAAACTTTCACTATTTTGTCATTCGATAATCTTAACAGTGTAGTAATCTCAGTTTTATATAGTTACTACTGCAGCTCTATTTACTCGACCTTTGCATTATTTCTTTCTTTAAACGATTTCGAAACCATAAATTTTGCAGATTCTGGTTGGTTGGTTTATTGGCATAAAGCAACTAGTACATCTGCGCCAAACAACCGGTAAGAAATTAAAAATAAAAATTAAATTATTAAAATGCAAATTATGAAAACGAGGAGGGACTATAATAATTCATAATAAAAAAAAACATGATACGAAATACTGTAATTATGTTTAACATACTAGCAACACACATTTTTGTTTTCATTATTTTCTGTACACCAACAAATGTGCCCGGCATGGCCAAGCGTGTTAAGGCGTGCGACTCCTAATCTGAGGGTCGCGGGTTCGCATTCCCATCACACCAAACATGCTCGCCCATTCAGCCGTGGGGACGTCATAATGTGACGGTCAATCCCACTATTCGTTGGTAAAAGAGTAGCCCAAGAGTTGGCGGTGGGTGGTGATGACTAGCTGCCTTCCCTCTTGTCTTACACTGCTAAATTAGGGACGGCTAGCACAGATAGCCCTCGAGTAGCTTTGTACGAAATTCAAAAAAACAAACAAACAAAACACCAACAAATATTTATTATTTACACCAGTAATAATAATTATGTGAAACTAATAAACCCTCAACTTGTAGCGTCAAAAAGACCAACTAAAAGCATCACAAAGCACTGAAACATGGATCCTTGTGCCCCAAATCCCCAGCTGGTGTCTTGAAAAATTAGAATAGGAAAACCATGATTGATATCATACAACAGCACTAATGATGATAGAAAAAAACGATTTCGACCATAAGAAGGAAGACAGCGACAACATATCTGTTCTGCTGAACACTCGAGAACCGTTAAAGGATGTAATACAAACAATATCAGGTAGAGAGCAGCACTAGTTAAGTAGGAATATCAATTTGAAATTTTGTCATCAATCATTCTGACCTTATTCTTCAGGTTAAGTGTTAAAATAAATACAAGTGCGTAATATAAATGTAATACATAAATAAAATTGTAACAGTAAAAACATAAATATTGTAAAATGTGAGAGCTTGTTTGTAAGTGTGATATTTAGGTCGCGTGTAGTTTAGATTTCGTCATATTTATTATTCAAACACTTTTTTGGATCGGAACGTACTTTAAATTAGATTGATCCAATGGAATATATGAATACTCAAGTCCAATGATATTTCTAATAATTAATCTCCATCACCGCGATTGGCTCAGCGGTACCAGTAGGGGCTCACGCAATTAAAAACTGGGTTTCTATACTCTTAGTGTTCGCAGGACATTGTGATATTTTGAGATTAAAAACAAACGAACAAATTAAAACCAGAAAGACAAATTAAGGGTGTAAAATACTACATCAGCCTAAAACCAGTGATTAACAGATTAACAGTATCTTTAAGAAACAGGAGTTAAAAGCTGCAGAAATAATGTACAGTTTATGACTTGTGATTAAATTACTGCGATAATAGGATGAGATCTGTCCCACATACTCGGTTGAAGTTTTGACCAGTAAACTTAATCTGACCTTAAATTGTAAGTTGGACTTTTTAAAGATAAGAATGCAGTTTGGATACGTCTGCTTTCTTTCTTCTTTTTTTTAACTATCTAACGGTACTACCAAATTATACGACCAGTGTAATTACAGATCATCATGAGGAGACACCAGTTTGGTTAAAGATACCGGTCGAAACAGCACAGCTAATTGTCAGCCTTTTCATCAGTCAATTGGCAAAACAGATGCTGGACACAAAGCTTGGGATCTGCCAACATGAGTCATGAAAGCTAAAACTCAGGAATTCCACCAACAGAAAGGTGCAACGCCACGTCGTTGTGTGAGCCATGTAAATAAATAAATAAATATATATATATATAATGTGAATTATCTTTATTTTTTTAATTTGGTTATTTTCTTCAATGTATAAATGTTGATATTTTAATGGAATATTTGATTGATTGATTGGAATTAAGCCCAAAACTACACAATGGATCATCTGTGTTCTGCTCGCCACCGAATCGAAACCGGTTCCGAAGACATCTTTTGTGCCACTAGGGGGCTTAATGGAAGGTTCTAAAATATTGTTGTTTTTACAGATCCTACGGTGAAACATCGGTAAATTTTCGGACTTACAAGGCTAAAATCAGGAGCTCGATTTCCCCCGGTAGACAGCAAATAGCCCGTTAGTTTGAAGACAAATAGCTGATGATCTATTCTCTGTTCTATGTACACAAGCACACACACTATTTTGTTGTAAAATAAAGATTGTTTTCACTCTCCATCAAAATTATCTTATTTGTTTATTTCTCACATGCACTAAGATAACTCACTTAAGTTATAAAATTCAAAATTGATGTTCTGATTGAATTTACTGCTATTAATTAATGTAATTATACGGCAGTCGTGGATAAATAAGTTTTTATTTGAAACTGTCATAGCGCTAGGGACCAACGGCTTTGAGTGAGGTCATCAGTTTAGCCCACCACGACAATCTCGCTAACACTGTTCATTTCGTTTCTTTTCGTGATTAAAACATCTTTTGGAATTTCTTTGAAAATACTCGGTCATTTGGTGTGTGAATGTTATTCTTTCAGTCTATAGCTTATTTGTAACATCACCTTTGTCAGAGAACTGGATATCCCGTCATGATCTCATCCACATCTTTTGATCTGGTAACATTCTGAACAATTTGAATCTTTGTCGACAGTTTAGCTTCGAAACTGTCACATCTGATATTTGTAGAAAGTTTGAAATGACTACTAAAAGCGTTTATGAAAGACAGCATTGTATGTTCTTAATGAAATCACATTAGAGCAACTGATGGCCAGAAGCCAATTTTGAGAAAAAAAGTTCATTTCCATTTACTCTTAAAAAACGGTCAATGTATTGTCTTGAGTACTTCTCTCTTTCAAGATTACTCAACACATTGCATTCAGATAAAGTTGCAGGAAATACAATATAACGGAATTAACTGTAAGTTTGTTTGTTTCTACTTTCTCCTATTCTAAATATAGTGGTTCTGTTGTAGAAATTCACAAAGTGCTTGCTGGAATGTAATATATTTTGTTGTTGTTTTTTAATATATCAATATTTTTCAGTCTTAAAATGCCTCCTAAGAAAACATAACATCTATTCTTGTTATACATATTAATTAGGCACACATATTTGATTGCTATAATAAAACTTCTTAATTGGTCCTCATAGAAACCCTATTCAAAAGAAATCATTTAAATTCACCATGTGGAAATCATAGTGCAATTATGGTCATGATCACATATACTACAATTGATATTTCAAATAAGGAATAAAAGACTCTTCCCTGGATCCACGATACGTCTGTAGACTTACTTTGTTCATTCTCTGCGGCGTACCGAGCACAAACAGTTCATTGTGAAGCTTTACTCTAAAGCAAGGATTATCTATCTTTTTTACTTATGCTACAATGTAAACTGCCTGGTTGTCTACTTAAACACATGGTTGAAAAATAAATAAATAAGATAGTAGTGATAACAGAATACTCATTTGTAATATATTCCATCTTCCAAAATTATTCTTTTATAATTTATTACAATATTATTCAAACCTTTGCGTCCTCTCGAAAGGCCTGACACTCTTCCACAAAGATAAAATAATAAAAATTGCATCGCCACCAAACCTGACAACATAACCAAGGTCAAAGATTTGCATGCACACATTAAAGCCCACAAAAGAAATTACCCCAAAACATTAAGTAATTAAAAAAAAACGGTCATTTTTTATCATCAGAAGTTTTTACTGAAACAAAGAAATCCGAAGTTCAAAAACGATCGAAATTTTTGGTTTATAAAAAGTTCGTTGCAATCGATGATTATAAATAATCTTACTTCAATAAAAACCCACGTGTTAGTTGTTCTTTGTTATTAAGCATAAAGGTACCCAAAGGGACTCTGCCCACAAGGGGTATTCAACCCCGGTTTCTACCAGTATAAGTCCGCAAACATATCTCTGTGCCACAAGAGGTGGGTGCATGTCTTAATGAATAATTTATCAAGATACAGTTAAACAAATGAAAATTTCAAGTAACTTGTAATTAGTAGTTGTTTTGAATTTTATGCAAAGCTACACGAGGGCTATCTGCGCTAGCCGTCCCTACTTTAACAACGTTAGACTAGAGGGAAGGTAGTCCTCTAGTCATCACCACCCACCGCCAACTCTTGGGCTTCTCTTTTACCAACGAATAGTAGGATTGATTGTCACATTATAACGCCCCCACGGCTGAAAGGGGTGAGCATGTTTGGTATGATAGGGATTCGAACCCGCGACCCTCAGATTACGAGTCAAGTGCCTTAACCACCTGTCCATGCCGGGCCTATTAAAAGATGATTAAAAATGAGAAATTTAGAACTTAGTTTGGCCTGAAAAAACACACGCTCATTTATCTAACTACATTTTTCACTGATCCGGAAATATTGTATCCGGGGTTTCATCCCCCCTTGGTGGTGCGTGCTTTTTTATTATTGCAAAGCCACATCAGGTTATCTGCTGAGTCCACCAGAGGCAATCGAACCTCTGATTTTAGCGTTGTAAATTCGTATGCTTACCGCTGTATCAGCGAGGGACTCCTCGCGGTGCACATAGCAGATTAGCCCACTTTTTGGTTGTTGTATACACCGCGAGAAATCGAATCCCAGATTTAAGCGTTATAAGTTCGTAAACATACCGCTGTCGTTGGATAGTCTACCTTGTCGATGAACTTCTACCAGTACGTTTCTTAATATATCAAAAAGTAAAAGAATATTTTTACTCACTAATTTAACCTCTGTTATCCTCAGCTACTCTTGTCGCGTGTTTTGTGCTTTATGAACACATTATAGTGCATAGCAGTGACTGGATTATTTTCTGAGATATTTATTAGAATTATATGCGAAACAGTGAATCTTATGGCATCATAAATGTAATTAGATTTCTTGTACGTCTTGGTCTCGTCTGCCATCGTTTTACGGAATAGCGGCAGAATATAAGACCGCCGTATTTAGAAGATGAAATCATTCAATAACTCATCCCTAAAAAAATAAAAAAACTATAATAACCAAATTTTTCGCATAACAACTTAATTTACATATCGTTTGTATGCACGAGATTAAGAAAAATTATTCGTTTCCAAACTTTACGGATTTCTGTCGCATATAAATTACAAACAACTAAAAACTACCACAAATAGGCCTAGGGAAGCGATGCTAATTATTCGGCAAGAGAAATCAGGTCTTGAAGAATAATACGAGTATGTATTTTAGGTTCTATCTGTGTTGGAAGATAATCAAGAAACTAAAACTTTACTACTCGTGCTTAACAGAACTTTCCACAGGGTTTACAGCAAGTATTTTACGACTTACTCTAATAAGTGTTACATGTAAACTTGAGCAAACTTAATCTTCTAATGGAGTACGCTTACTTCCTTGTCCGAATTCAACTGCTGGCCCTTACTGGAAGGAAACTGATTTCTCAAATGAAGTTTCAAAGAAAGCATTCATAATGACCTCGAGTAAGAGCGAGGAAGCCACTGCGCTTTGAGAAGGAAAGTTGTTTTGATCCGTCACATTACAGTGAATAGAAATTCTAGAAACTTTTCATCTGCTAATAAGAAAGAACTAAACTTATGAATAAATGCACATTACCTATACTTGGTTTTGCTACTTTGATTGTGCTTTGTGTATTGTTTTTCTATTTGGAACCAGGCGTGATCTGCTGGTTAGGCACCCCAGTGGCACAGCAGTATTATGAGGGCTCACACTACTAGAAACCGGGTTTCGATACCCATGGTGAGTAAAGCACAGATCGCCCATTGTGTAGCTTTGTGCCTAATTCTAAACAAGCAAACAAACTAGTGATTAGAGTGAGCCCGAAGTAAATCCAAAGACTCGCAGTTCGTAACCTGTTTTCCTCGAAAACGCAATCTACACTTTCAGTAAGTGTGTGTGTGATAAAAGTGATAATGAATTCCTTTATTCGGTCCAAAGGGTCAGACAGAATGGTAGGTGTTACTAACTGGTTTCTTCCAGTCAGTACTTCAAACTTTGAGAGAGTCATTCCTGAAACTTGAGATTGGCTGATTAGCCCAATAATACCATTCTACGACATCATAATTTTCAACTAGAACAGTAATTATAGGCATTGATAAATGAACGAATTTCATTTTACTAAAATCATGCTCGGATAATTTTCCTTCCATTATCCTGAGGGTTAGTTTTAAATTGAGGGCCTGACAATGGATGCTTGGTGGCGCTTGACTCGTAATCTGCAAGTCGCATGATCAAAACTCATCACCGAACGTCCTCGCTGTTTCAGCAGTGGAGACGTAATAATTTAACAGTCAATCCTACTGTTGTTAGGCAAAAGAGTGGCCCAAGAGCTGGCGGTGTGTGGTGTTGACTAGCTGCCATTTCTCTAGGTTCTATCACTTCGAAATTAAACTAGATAGCTCTCGAGTAACTTTGCGTAAAGGTTCGTTAAATACATAATGTTAATTTTTTGCAAATTTATTTAAACACGACTCCTCGCTGTGGCTAGTACATTTGTGTTGAGACACATACTACTATGTGATAAAACCTCGGACTTTCTTGGCTCAATAATAAATCTGAAATCTTATTATGCTAAAATACCGGGTTTCTATACCCACGTTAGGCATAGCACAGACAGTCCATTGTGTAGCTTTGCACTTAACAACAAACAAACAATGTAAGGAAAAAATAGTTCATTTCACCTCCAACAACCTCAGTTGTTACTGTATAACGGAAAACTAATTACAAGCACACTATTAATAAACGGTTATTTATGATGTGTAGGGCAAAACGTTATTGAGTTTGTGTGTGCACACAAAAAAAAGATTTGTGACTTACATAAAGAAATACAGTATTATATTACATGTATTATTACGAACTACTTCATTAGGTACTGAGTAATCACATTGATGGGAGAACTGAATCATGACAGTAACTTTACGAATATTCTTTTTTTAAATTGCCGTTGGTTTCAGGAATAAAATATTTTGAAGAACTTAAAGGTGATTGAAAATATTAAGTAAGTTTATAAACACAGGTTTATTTCATGTACTTTAAAGCACGTTTTTTGTCTACAAATCTTATTTTCGCATCATCATGCCAGAAGACAGAGATAGCAGCTTATCTTTTAGCCTACTCTTTTAATAACGAATAGTGGAATTGAGCGACACATAATAACGTCCCCACGGTTAAAAGAGCGAGCATGTTCGATGGATGGTAGTATTTGATGATATCTTGTACCGTACAAACCGTTTGATGGATTTCCTTAACCAATCGTTATATTTGTTTGTTTGTTGTACAGCACAAAGCTACACGATTGGCTATTTGTGTTGTGCCTACCTCAACTACTGGTACCCGAATTTTGACATTTTACGCCATTTGACTTACCGGTGAGAGGAGGTCGTTTGTTTTAATGAGCTTCTTTCTTCGTCGAGGCATAGAGAATCATGAAACGGCTCTAAAGTTTTTTTTCAAATATTAACTTTTAGCTCAAAGCTTCATCTCTTGGTCAATTTAAAATCTTGTTACATCCGCGGCTATTAAGGATTCTCTCTTGTTTAAGTAGGTTATACAATATTTCTATAAACCCTAATATTTCTTACAGTACTTTTAAGCAACATATCACGTGCCTGGCTTGTTGCGTTAAGTACGATTATTCAATGCAGTCGTACGAAACGTCTTTCAAAGGCTACCATATCATGAAGTTTTGTATATTCACAAAACGTTTTCGTAAACTTTCATCGATTTTAAAATGTTTGGTTAGACTGACCAGATATTACACAGAATATTTTGGTTTAACGTAGTGGAATATTTAGACGCTGTAACTGCTATGTCAATCTTCAAATAAATGAGGTCTGACATGACCAGGTGGGCAGGGCGCTCAACCAGCAATCTGGGGGTAGCGATTTCGAATCCCCCTCCGACTACACATGCTTGCTCTTTCAGCCGTGGGAGAGTTAAAATGTGACACAGATAGCCCTCGTTTAGCTTTACGAGGAATTCAAAACAAACAAACAAATAAATTCCTAATGAAATTAAGAAATTAAATATTATACAAATAAAGAAAACAACGTTTCAAAAACCGAACCAAATATTACACTATCCTGTCAGATAAGAGTAACTCAAGAGTCTGGCGACAGATGCTCTTGAATAACATTTTTTTATTTAATCTTTCAGTTTGAAATTAGGTACAGCTACACGCAGGTAGCCCTTGAGCAGCAGTGTGAACTGCTGTAAGCAGTGTAAGCTTCTCGAGGGCTATCTGTGCTAGCCGTCCCTAATTTAGCAGTGTAAGACTAGAGGGAAGGCAGCTAGTCATCACCACCCACCGCCAACTCTTGGACTACTCTTTTACCAACGAATAGTGGGATTGACCGTCACATTATAACGCCCCCACGACTGAAAGGGCGAGCATGTTTGGCGCGACGGGGATACGAACCCGCGACCCTCAGATTAGGAGTCGCACGCCTTAACACGCTTGGCCATGCCGGGCCATATTCTAGAAAGAAAGACACAAAAAGCACAAAAAATAGAATGTTTGTATTAATACTAGAAACAAACATGACTTTATAACACCAAAATGTTTTTATTTAATTGGATACTCAACGTTTCGCTTTACAGCTTCTTCAGGAGTTTTTACTAAAACACAAACTTTAAGTATCAAGTGGATTGTAACAAAGATTTGGACAATCTCAATATCACACTCTGCCCTTGATAACGTGAAATCAACAAGCAGCAATGTGAAAACTAATGATTTGTTTACCTGACTGTATTACCAACTGCACTCCATAACTGTATATTGCCATTTCTACTTTAATGATCTGCAACTTGAATAGTTATAGTTGCCACGCCAAAAGTAACTGAACTGTTTTGATCAGTTCTGTCTGCGCAGAAGCCCATGTCTTCTGCAATCGCCATCTTACCAATGTGGAATTCAGCAAAAAGACCAATATGTCTTCATTTTCTGAAGTAGGCAGGAAATGGCACTGTCTGTACTTCTGATTCTTGTATTGTGTCCTTTCTTGTTTGTAGCACAGTGATTAGCATACAGAACTTTAGATTGATATCTCCTGCTTTTGAGTCACAATATACTTATTAATACACCCTACACTCTCAAATGTAGGAACACTATAGCTGCAACAACCAATTCTGCTATTCAGTTAGGAGACGAAGTGTAGTTCGTGTGTACTGCCAACTGGTCACTGTCCTTCTGGTCTGCAGTTCTAAATTATCAATAGCTGTTCTTGTGCATTGTGTTTTCCGACTTGACTGTTTAACTCTCGTATCACATAAGATGCCCTTCAGATATGAAAACATGAAATACATTTCCCTTCTGAAGTTGTTTTTCTGGATCAGAACGTTGCAATGGTGGCAAACATCCATGTTTTCAAACTTCGATAACTTCTAAAACCGATTTTATAAAACTTATGAAAATGTCTTTTAAACAAAATACTACCAAAGGGGTTGTAACTGTGGGGTGATAATGCAGGCATAGGCGACTTACAGAATCACTCACAAGAAATGTTAATTGCCAACTTCTGTGCTACAGCTGCTGATAGGCATCATAGCGTAGCCACCATGGGTCCCTAAGGAGCAATAGAACTTTCTTGAGCAAGTGTCCATGGTTATGCTACAAAAAAACCAAGGCTAGACTCCGAAAGAAACCAAGATCACAAAGGAATGACTTTCATTGCGACTTAACTACTAATTGACTTCGTGGCTGTTCATGCCCTCTTACAGACAGAATCAAAGGAACTATATATTATTTCAGACCAGTACTTCAATAAGTACAGAAAGGTCGACAATGACCAATGAGCACTGCAGCAACTTCTAGCTTGAACTAGTATATTTTGACTTTAATATGGTTGTCAACTTACCCAAGTACAGTAACACATTTGTACTTAAAGTTACAATAGCTGGTTCAGACAGACATTTACTTTATATCACATGATATGTGTCAGTGTAACACAAGGTTGACTTTTAGTGGCTACTGGTACAGCTAGAACCTTACTCGACTTTGCTGTGTATCAGGCATTTCATGATAAGTCATTATTTTGACAAGTAAGCACAAACTTTATTATGGCAAATATAACAAGGTAAATGTAAGTGCTTAAATGTGCCTTCAACTTTGCCTTTGTAATCTTGCATGCTGAAGAAAGGCAATTATTTCTTATCTAGATTCAGGCGTTGGTATTTTATTGACGGATATACTGTAGAAATTGTTTGTCAAATTTTAGTATGCAGCATGTGAGCTAAAAGGTATTCAGTTGTTATATGACCAAATGGCCTATCTGGCCAGTTGAACAAAAATAACATGTCATCACATAAACAAAGGTCATAAGTACCTAATAAAACAATTGCAATGCATATTTCCTTTGGAGCACCAGGGCGATGGCCAGTGTTAAAATCATATGTATGCTGAAGGATGGTATAAAAGAATCACTGGAGAAAACACAGTTATCTAAAGTGGTGATTGTCAAACAGAAGAAAATAATGCAGAGTTTCTGTATAGACTTTTAAAGAAATAATGCATTAAACATGTTGAAACATTTTCTTTACTGCATATATATCAATATCCAGATCCTGGTGCACTCTTATATATACAAATATATTTATTGTTTTAGTATATTAGACCTAGCATCTGAATATTAGCAAGTCGAACTATACAATAAAAACAGCCCTAAAACCAATTTCATCACTACAGAAAGACTATGTGATGGAGCTGATACTAAGAGGATTTAAACTGGAAATATGGTTTTAACTTTCTATGTTTTACACCATATTCTTGGTGATTTATGACAAATGTATCCAACAGAGCACTACTATTTACATTTACTAAGATCGATGTGTACTTTTTATGTGCATGGAAATGGGAATGAATATTCCTGTCCTTGAAGTATACCTAGATAAAACAACAATTTTGACTTATTCTTTCAATGTTGACTATTCATTCTGAAATTGATATGGTTTTGCCACAAGTACCATACAGCAGGAGATCAGATACACCATTTATGTTCTGAGTGCTCTTGTGTGTCAGTAGTGTACAACAAAGAAACAACAGTTCACAGCTGTCATATATGCCAAGCATTACTACCACTACTTGCACGTTGGATAACATTTCTTCAAGAGTACAGCTTCATGGTACAACGCTGCACACGCCAGCAACATGGAAGCACCAATATGTTATTTCACGAACCAATAAGAGCTTGTTCATTCATTTAATGTTCAGATCCTGAATTTAGTACAATGATTAAAGCCGTTTCAGCACCAGTGATTATACAAGCAGTAACAATTCTGCACATGGAGAGACATCATAAATGATTAGCCAAGAGCTTCATGGAAAGTAACTAAAGTATTAAAACATAGCTTAGACAATGTTTAATTTATAGGGTGGTAGCGTACGTTCATCATATACCAGTCAATATAGTACTGATTTGTTTCTTTTATGGTCAGTTACATCTGCAATATAACGAGTTGTATCACCACTCTGAATCACCAACACATGGTATTAAACCTGTGATGCATCTAGTTGTCTGTAGAGCTCTAAGACAGGAAATACTTTAGGCTTTGCATAATTCAAGGACTGCATATCATCAGAGATGCATTTATGTCAAGATATTAAGGGATCGCGTAGGCATTTTAGCAGCCGTTTTGCTGAGCGGAAGATTGCGGGCACGTTTGAAAAACTTCCACCAGAGAGTTATATGTTTCATTTCAAGTGAATCACCCTACAATTATGTTTCCTACAGGGTATGATGTATAACCTTTCATCCATATGATTATATTTCAGATGATGAGGAGAAAGATATTTATAATACGCATTAGGATATTCAGAAAAAGTCAGATTCAAATCACAAGGCAGTCTGTTCTTAAGAGCAACCCAAGTGTCAAAAATGTTCTCCTAATTGTTATGGCTGGGACTAACTGCTTGATCAGTAGTTAGTACAATCAGATGGTTGAAAAGTTAAAGATGAAAAAAAGTGTCAGTTCTTGCTTGCCGAACTATCAAGATTTTTGTTGTTGTTTTATTTTTAATATGATATATGTGTGGTCCATATATGACAACTATATAATTATATTCAAGTTAGGTTCATTTGTTGATTGCAATTGACAGCCGGTAGAAAAGCTTTCTGCGATATATGATATTTCTTAGTAAAACATTGGTCAAATACTTTGTAATAATCTTTCTATGTATGTGGTGAGTTTTAGTGTTGTGTTTTTGTTGTTGTTTTTAAGCAGACTGTGTGAAATTCACTTGAGGCATAAAGCTAAGGTAGCTGAGATTGTTATATGAAAAACTTAGTAAAAGTTAATGATGGATTGAATTATCGATAATAACTATGCACTCTACCAAATCATATTACAGGACTTTGTGATTTTTGTTTTCTTAGCACTATGATTAATTTTTGTGATGAGTTTTCTTGAACATTTGACTGTAAAAACGTTCCTGC
This sequence comes from Tachypleus tridentatus, assembly GCF_004210375.1. Classification (NCBI taxonomy): domain Eukaryota; kingdom Metazoa; phylum Arthropoda; class Merostomata; order Xiphosura; family Limulidae; genus Tachypleus; species Tachypleus tridentatus. The sequence goes on from NC_134834.1 coordinate 143,469,429, forward strand.
CAGGACTAATCAACCATAATCTTACAGATTAGCATGCACGATATTGTGTTAATTGTGTTTTTATGCAAGACTGTGCATGGTTGTCTGATTTGTATGTATTAGTCTTTTCAAAGTGAGGAAAGTTAGCATAGATTGTATAACTAAGGCAAATTTTATATCATTTTTCTAGATTTTTATCTGATTTTGAACTCCATAGATGACAGCACTGTCGGAATAAACGCTACTAATCAGGCTTATTGCTATGTTATAATTGCGAAAGTGATTTTACTGTTCCGCTTGTGTTTGTTTATGTGTATGAAAGAGTACACAATGGACCATCTGTGATCTGCCCATCACGGGTATCGAAACCAAATCGCTAGCGTTGTAAGTCTGCAGACATTCTTTGTGAGCCTACAGCATTGAAACCGTATGCATATATGCATGTATCTTAGATTGTGTCTCTATCATGAAACGTGTGGATATATGTGTAATTTGAACTCTGTGTACAGATGTTACAGGATGTTTTATCTCAGTGTCATTTCTGTAAGGGATAGTAATTCACAGACTATGTGTTACTTACATTCAACTACAGTATGTAAATAAATATAACAGCACATTTTGTTGTTTGTCCATGTAACTACTTCGCAGTGTGGATAGAGCTTTCACCTAAATTGGCATGGAGGTTCATTAGGTCCTTGCGAGGGATACAAACACATTTTCAGTTTTACAGATTTTATGGGCGTTGGTGTATTTTCACCGTATTCATTATGAAGGTTTGTTGGGTCCATGTGGAAATACATACAAGTTTGCGGTTTCACAGTTTGTGTTTTACAGTTTTTTTATGGGCATTTTTGCATTTTTTAGAATTACAAATAAAGGAAACAACTATTCATCTCCTAAGATAACCTCTCATTAATCATGAATTCACATAAATTCCATTCAGAGGACGGTTATTCGAGCTAGTTATAATATACATTTGTTTGAGCAGCACAAAATATAATTTAAGATTATTTGTGAAGTCATATATTATGTTATTTATTTATTATGATTACATTAAACTTGTAACAGAAAATAGGCTTGACCTGTGAACAATCAGATAACAAAATCTTCAAGGTTAGAAGTTTTGGTCACTAGGCAGCTTAATTTTGGCTTTAGGGTGTGGTGCCTTCTAACAGTTTACTTTCCCTCCCCTTACCTGTGTCACTTCGACAATCAAACAATGGTGGAAAAACTGTGTTCGTGAGATAAATGAGCTTGCTGACAGGTGGCTGTTTCCAAGATCCACCATAGGCGTGAGTCCAGTTGATGCATTGATCCATACAAAGATATGTGAATGGTATATTCACTGGTATTTGGAACAAATGTCATGATGTTACAGCGGAGAGTGTTTTCACCATAAGTAACACAAGGCATGACGTGTGTGCTACACTTTTTTCAGGATGACCCTTTTCTTTATAACCTTTTCAATCGTGACATTTAATTTTTCATTTTTAACTTAATCTAGTAAAGATTCGGATAATTTCATGTTTTCAATCCTAATTTTATAATGAAGTCAAACATTTTCTGAGTTTAATGACAACCTAATACAGTCACGAGAGAGTTAAGGTGGATCACACAACAGGTTGCACGAGTTATATATCTAAAAACCCTTAAGAATTTGAAGAAACGAGAGTACATTATAAACACGAATAATCAGTGTGAAGATTCAATGAGTTTCAGTTTATTGTTAAACAATGAAAGTTACTCATCTATTGTGTCACTGAAACGGTTAGCACGAAAAACCTACAAGTTTTGTAATTGTCAGTTACGTGTAGATAACATTAATATCGTAGTTTCTTTTGAAAGTAAGCATGGCCAGGTGGTTAGGGCGCTCGACTCACAATCTGAGGCTCTTGGGCTAGAATCCCAGTCATATCAAATATGCTCGCCCTTTCAGTCGTAGGAGTAGTATATGTAACAGTCAATCCCATCATTCGTTGGTAAAATAGTAGTCCATGAATTAGCGGTGGGTTGTGATGAGTATCTGCTTTCCTCTAGTCTTACACTATTAAATTAGGGACGGCCAGCGCAGATAGCCTCCTGTAGCTTTGCGCGAAATTCAAAACCAAACAAACAAACAATCTTTTGAAAGTGGGAATACTGTTTGTGAAATTAAGTTCACAATTTGCGTAAAAGTGAAGGTGGCCTGTTATCAAACATTATAGAATAAATGAAGTCGAAATCGTTACGTGCACTAAAAATTGCATTATTTTTACCAAATGATTCGACAGAACTCGCTCTACAATAAAAAAAACGGCACAACGCTACGTTTTTTACTTTAGTTTTATTCAATTGTAATTTGTTTACATTTTGTGTTAGTTTTATTTTCTTAATTTATAATTTAACTGTCCGGTGTTTTAATATTATTTTAAGGTTTAATATTGATTCCCTTTATCTTTAAGTTATTAGATTTTTTCTTGTAGTTTAATTTTATTTTACTTAATTTTGATATTTTATATTATGATCTTGTATTTAATATATTTTAATTTGTTTCGAGTTTATTATATTTTAATTTATTTTGAGTTGTATTATACTTCTGATTGTATTGTTTGTTTTTGAATTTCGCACAAAGCTACTCGAGGGCTATCTGTGCTGCCCGTCCCTAATTTAGTAGTGTAAGACTAGAGGGAAGGCAGCTAGTCATCACCACCCACCACCAACTCTTGGGCTACTCTTTTACCAACGAATAGTGGGATTGACCGTAACATTATAACGCCCCCACGGGTGAAATGGCGAGCATGTTTGGCGCGACGGGGATGCAAACCCGCAACCCTCAGATTACAAGTCGCACGCCTTAACACGCTTGGCCATGCCGGGCCAATTCATTTTGAAATTTTGGTTGTTGTTTTGTTATTGTTAAAATACTTTAGTATTTATTTGTGTTTTTCTATTACCTAGAGTAATTTTAGCTGCTGAAAATATTCGAAGACTGGGCCTCAGGAAGTAGTTACTATTTGAAATAATCAAAACGTATTTGCACAGTAACATATCTTACAATACGTAGTATTTTAAAATATGATTGGACACTGTGATACATATCTAGAGCACGAACTTGTAGGACAGCGCCTAGCAACCCATGTTTGTTTTTGTTTTGTTTTTTCGCGGGAGAAATGCACTTTGCTTTTGTCACCTGAGGAAAGCGATCATTACATTTATGATTTATAATAACTTTTCTAATTCGACTGTTATGGTTTAATTCTAAAGCTCTAGACGAGGACGCTCTAAAATTGAAAATTAGAGATGGGAGGTGGATTGTGACAACTGAAACAACGTTGAAATTTACCTTTCCATAAATATGTTATTTCGAATGTAACTTTCTTTAGTTAGGTGTATTCAACTAATCTTTGTTTTAATTTTCGTGAATCTATTCTGCTCGTACTTATGACATTATCGTTAACTACATAAGTAATGATCTGAACATATAATAGCCCTTTGATTCAAATGTAGGTTAGATATTCCAATGGTTAGAAACTCATACCATTTTGGTCTTATGTTTGTAATCCTCCCCCTCCCTTTCCTCGGTGAGGGCGATTCCGCCTTAAGGGGTAATACAGATACTTGTACAAATTGGTATCAGTTAAAATTATTTGAAATAGTAATATATTATTCTGCTATATTGCTCTTTCAACGCTTTTGTCGGAAGTTGAGTTTGCTAATAACGCAATTTGTGTTTGTCATGCGTAAAAAAAACTTACACTTCAGCAGTCAGTCAAATAAAAACTCTATCATAAACGTAATTACTGTAATTAAATATTTATTTGTTTCTTTGTTAACCATTGCAGTTTTTTGTTTTCTTTATTGTTTGTGATTGATTTATTATCTGTAATATTTCCTTAATCTGCGGTTTTTTAGGGATATTTTTAATTTGTTTTGGGATATTTCTAAACTTATGAGCTAGATATTAATGGGCATGAATACCACATTAGAAATAGCTGTAGTTGAACGCTTACGTTTCTGACTATAGCCATTTAGCTTACGTGTCGCATAATGTGACATTCAGGCTCAAAATACTAAATTATTTTCTTGTGAATTTTATTTTATTTTTTGAATCAAACGATTATTATAACGCTAATAATATAAAATTTTAAAAGTACAATTAAAGTCTATATTCAGGTTTCAATAATTTCTAAGGCAAGTTTTGTGACAATTGAAGTAATATAAATTACTACTAATTGAATTGTAATGACGGGATATTAACTATACAATGAATATAAAGCGCTTCATAAGGCTTTTGCTGTGGATTTCGACACCCGCGATGAGCAAAACACAAACAATCTAATATGTAACTGCGTGCTTAACAAATAAAGATTTCTTTTTTTTGTTATGTGTTCAAGTATAGCGCCCACAACAGAAAGAGCGAAACATGTGGCTACGAAGTATACTGTAGTGGTGATATTAATCAGAATTTTTAAGTCTTCAAATAAACGAAATGATTCAGTCGTTATATACAGCCCATATTCGATAGCTGCATTAACAGTTGAATACAACTGCTGTAAAAATGCGTCAAACCAGAATAAATAATTTATAACGTAATTGTGGGTGAAACTGCAGGATGGCTCGGCATGGTCAGAAGGGGTAAGGCGTACGACTCGTAATCTGAGGGTCGCGGGTTCACATCTCGGTCGCACTAAATATGCTCGCCCTTTCAGCCGTGAGGGCGTTATAATCTTACGGTCAATCCCACTATTCGTTGGTAAAAGAGTCGCCCGAAAGTTGGCGGTGGGTGGTGATGACTAGCTTCCTTCCCTCTAGTCTTACACTGCTAAATTAGGGCCGGATAGCGCAGATAGCCCTCGAGTAGCTTTGCGCGAAATTCAAAACAAACAAACAAGCAAAATATTTTGTCTTTTCATGTCGTGTTAGTAAGACTAAGAAAATGTCGGCTTGCTAATTCACATTTGATAACCATTACTGTATTTTCTTTGAAAGTAAACCTGTATATTCTTTCTAGAAATTGAACTGATTCGCCCAAAGTATTTTTTAAACAATAATGCAAGAAATCTATTATGAAAACATTTACAGTTCTGTGGTTTTCATTGGTCAAGTGTTATAGATGATAGTGCAATTTATGCTTAACTTAATATATTTATTTGATTCGGTGCATTTCATCGTGGTGTAATAGAGGGCGCTGAATTATTTGAGATAAGCGTTAAAATAGATTGGGGAGTTTGATTCGGTGATATTGAGTATGCAAGTTTGAAGAAGAGTTTTCTACAGGCCATCAAAAATAAAGGAGGTGATATGATGTTTTCATCATTAATGTAGGAAACCGTAATTAAAAATAACTTTCAATTCCATGTATCAGTTATAATTCAAATTTAACACAATGTACTCTGTATTATTTGTGTGATGGTTGAATATTGAAAAGTGATAGTAACAGGCATGATCTGGTTATTATTTTTAGTTTATTTTTTGTTCGATATAAAATTATTTCTGTTTTTATTTATGGGTACACGAAAAAAAATTAAATACAATATAGAAATAGAAAATTTTTATGAATTTAAGGTTTTTTGTAAATGTTTCTGAAGTTGGAACTAGAAGTGCAAAACGTAAATTTTGTTGTAAAACTAATGAACTAGAACTGCATGTTAAGAAAAGAAAGAAAAACGACAACACTACGGCCTTTTTTGGGTCTTGAAGAACACTGGTTATACTTTTGTTTTCTCTTCCTGAAGACCCATTGAAACATTTACACTTTAGTTGCAATGTAAAAGACTAACTAGTACAGTAGTTGGATTACTATTGTAGTAAGACTGCCTGAGCATGTTCATTATCACTGCATATTAAGTACATCTTTCCTTATGTTATGCTATTTCAACACTAATATTCTCTATTGTACTTGGTTTTATAAGTTGAGGTATTTAACTTTCAGGCTCACAGATAAACTGTTATCTTACATTGATAAAGGAAACTTGAAGTAGTGGATTTTGTTTCCCCAAGAACACAAAGGTGGAATTCTAATTTGTAGTATTGAACTCATTTCTTAAAAGGTTCATGGTTGGGTCTTCCCACCCAGTGTCAACAAATAAAAGATGTAAATGCAGGAGAGATTAGGTGTTATTTTTATGAAAGACGAGAGAGGGAACCCATACAATCATCAAATTTAGAAAGCAAGGTATCAGAAAGCTGCAATTTAGGTCATCTTTCACCAAAAAAAACAACAAAAAATCAAACACCACAGTCAGATTATATATGATTGTTAACATTCATATTATGCTTTATTTTAAAGGAATGAGAAGGAACTATTTAGCCTATCAAGTTAACTTATTACTATCTTATTCTAAACTACATGTATAAACTCCTAAATAATCTCAACTTCTTCAGTGTTGCAGCTTCTATGACAGCTGAAATAGAACCTGGTGATTAATTCATTTAACTGATATAATTACCTGTTTACATAGATTACACAGATTAGTATTGCATATAATAATTAATTGAAGTTACTGTTAACTAATGTTATGAAAATAATGAACTTATTGCAAGTAATATTTCTCATTGTTTTCAATTCAGATTATTCAAGTTAATGGATTCATGTATCAACTTACAAAAATAGTCATCTAATAAAAATTAATCTTCCTATTTATTACTTCGTATAGTTGTTTTAACCATTTATATATCATTAGAATAATCAATTAATGAACTAGATAAATAGTTTATTAGTAAATTCTACTAGTTCTTCAGCTCTAATCTGAAGGTAAACTAGAGTGTTATTTCATAAGTCGCTTACTCTGTTAAAGAAGTAACACTACCTAACTAGAGATGTAACTGAGATTTCCTTATGTTAAACTTGTGTTCTAGACTTACTGTTTGCAAATGTTTTTAAAATATCTATTTATATCAGTACCAAATGTTTAACAAATTCGAAAACCTCAGTCATGTCCATTGAAGCTCTCTTTTCAGTCAAAATATTTCAAGTTATTTCAAATTGTCACTATATGATAGCTCCTTGAAACCAATAGTCACTCTGGTAACTAATTTCTGGAATATATCCAACAAATCAACTCAAGTTAAATAAAGTCACTAAAACTAAGCACACTTATTCCAAACGAGGTTATAACCTTTTGCAACATGTACTCAGTTTTCTAAACTAGTTAAATCATGTTTATGGATACCAAGTTTCTTGATAAAACATTATACTGTTTTTATCTCCATTATCTGGACAATAGATATAGAGGTAGTCATAATTTGTTGTTTTTTTTTTAATTTATTTCCACACACAAGTAATAAGAGAAGATCAGAAACCCGAATTATATTGGTGTGAGAAGTTGATGTAAATCTTAGCTCTGGCTTGTATGATTCTCACTATAAAAAGCTTAAATTTCAAATCAAGTTGTATGTGTGTCTATATATGAACATTGATCCAATTTTTTTCTCCCCTGCTACAGTCATTTAGTTACCACTTAATTGCTCTTGGTGATATCTGTCTCATGATGCTTTCATCCTACATCAGTTTTCTCTCAATTTTGGTACTGTATTTAAACATATTCTTCAGATAATATTGTCAATTTTTCTTTAAAAAATTTACTAACAGGTTTTTCTTGTATGACTGCTTGAGATACTTTGAGAGTTCATCATGTTTCCTATTTGAGTTTGTAAAATTAAAGAAAATGCTTGTTAGTAAACCAATTTACAGCATGCATTCCTGGAGTAATTAAGTTGCAATAGAGGCAAATAAGGTCTTTCCTATCCCAACTCTGATATTTGTGTTGCTAATGAATCGAGAGGGAGTCACTTTTTGGTTTAGGTTGTTTATGACCTTATCCATAGTGAGATAGAGGCATACATTTGATCTAGTGGTGTTTCTCTGGACATTAGGGAGAGAATTTAGATTTGCTTTTTTCCAGCACCTTCCTTTACTCTTTTGGTTTCTCATGAGGTAAATATGGATGAGCAACCAAAGCAGGATTTTTTATCAGAGCCAAGGCATCTCTTCTTACTCCCACTGCTATATATCATCCACCTGGGTATATTTTGTTATGTATCATAGTTGAGCTCAGCCTACTACCATTCAGCTCCATGTTGTGAAACAGGCAGTCCATCTCATACTCTTGTCTCCTTCTCACATGGTTCTTTACCTTTTGGGAATATGGACATCACTCAAATCCTTTGTTCATTTAGGACAAGCACATATAAGATCTAATTAGTAGTCAATATATCATGAACAGCAATATATTAGATTCCCCAGTTTATTGAGGATCAACATCTATCTCAAGTGGTGGTTATATAAGAGCAGTACTATGATCAATATTTTTCTGCTGCTACCGTTTCTAGAGATCCATCTTTTTATAGATACCTTGTTTCAGGGATGGGTTGCATATCTGAACAGTCAGATATTCCATGGCTGATGGATGGATAAAAAGGCTTCCCTTCACATCAGTCTTTTAGAACTTCTTGCGGTTAAAAGTAATGTCTCAAGGACTAATTATTGAGGGTTACAGTAGTTGTAATGCTTCATACTCTGATAATATTAAGGTGATATCTTAAGGTGGCATTCAGTCTAGATCTTTGTTTTTGAAGCTTGGGTCTTCAAATAATTGGCAAATTCCTATCATCTGTCTGATTAGATGTAACTGTTGTCATTTTAAAACTTTCTATCTTTAAATTTCCTAATTGTCCATACAGATTTGACCAATGCACCATCTTATACTTTTACTTCAACCTTCTGTTAACCCAATGGTACAATCCCAAAGGGGTCCACATATTTACCCCTAAACTTCTGTTTTATTAAGGTTGTTTAAAAAATAAGTTGCCATTTTTTTATGGATGTCAGGGTAAGGAATGATTTATTTGGAATGACCACCTGTTATCTCTTCATGTTGTATGTTTGTTTTTAATTGTACTATTTCAGTTAAATGCAAAATAATGTGTTTGAAGTTTTATACATGGCATCTTTCAGTATTTGTTACTCACACCATAGCTACAGTATGTAGAAATGTAACTCCAGTTTATATACAAATGAAATTCACATATGCAAGGCTTATAAAAGTTTGTCTTGTTACTTTTGTAGTTAGAAAGTAATATTGTGTAAAATTACCATATTGCCAAACAATGTTTTTTGTTTTGTGTGTGTATGTAGCTTTGTAATTCTCAATAAACAAAATTTCTTATTTGGTGGATAAAATGTTTGATCTTATTTATCTGTCAGAAAATTAAGCCATTTCTTGACACTGGTGATAGATTAAAAACAACTACATGGATTGTTGCAAGTTACCAACAGGAATAAAACTAATACAGATGATTAACAAGGATTATGGACTTTGGCAATAGAAATATTTTAAGAAAGATCCTGTCTTAAGAAGGTTTAAGCTTTGCCCATTGAAAGTTGACAGAAAAGTATTTTGACATGGCTAGATTAATTTGTTTTTGTTTGCCTGAAGTATATATGTGAAACAACAGTTCTGTTACAGGTAAGACGTGATCTTCTAAGCAATGCTATACTATAGACATTTTGTTGTTTCAAAATAAAATAAAAAATTAAAACTGGAAAATTATAATATGCTTATTGATTTAAAATGTTATATTATGGATCAGCTAATTTAAAAGCATGTGCTGAAAAAACTTGTATATCTGTATTCCCAAAAATATTCTTAATCCCCTTATTAATTTTTATTATAAGTATTGTAGTTATTTGTTTTGATATAGAGTGGGTACATGAAATTTTAGTAATCGTGATAAATGCTTGAGAAATTTTGAAATAATTGTGAGACCTTATGCTGAAAATATGTTGGAAACATTTAACCTGAGTTATTAATGGTTGTTTGTGCTGATACTATTGTACATTATGTTTAATGTTGGTCACAAATTGTTAATGGTTGGTTATGCTGATATTGTCATGGATGTTACTTAACCTTAAGATTGTTTTTTCAATATATGCAATTTTCAATCAAATAATGTGTAAATATTTATAATAATACAAGTCAGAGATATTTTCAAAGCTACATTCTGCAAATCAGAACATTTTATTACTGTGTCACTGGTGAGTGTAAGTTTCATACATTTATGTGATATACGCATGTATGAAGACTGAAAAACAGCCTTTCTTTCTTACCTTGCAGTGAACTACACTAGTGATCCAATCACCATGGCAAAATTTGCCAAAACCAGTCCACTGAAAGCTCTGCTCTTCTATAGCATCTTGATGATCACCTTACCAGTTGCAGCTTTCTTCTGCACACAGGCTTTAATATTCCAACTGTTTGGAATTCCTCCAGGTGAAGGGTATCTATATGCCACAGCTGTGAGTGTCATTGTTATCCATGTCATTCTAGGCCTTTTTGTGTATGAAGCATTTACTGAAGATGATAGGACTTCAGTAGTAATTCAGAAAGAAGATTAATTATTTCTACATAAACTGAAGTTTCTTTCACTTATAAAATCCATTCTTCATTGTTTCCATAATTAAAGACTTTTCATCAGTTCTGACAGAAAATAAGCAAATTTAATAAATGATGTAATGAGATTATGGAAAAATGAAACAGAGCAAGTTATCCAATTTGGAGTTGCTCTCTAACAAGCAAGTGTTATCCTAAAACATAGGACTATAAAAGATTGAAATATTTTGCAAATGGTGAACATTCCATGTACATGTAATTGTGCAAAATGTTTATCTGATTTTGCAATGTTTTAAAACCCTATGTTGATCTGCTTAACCCCATGTTTTTACAGTATATCTGGATTGAGTTAGATTATCTCTACTGTTTCTTAAGGTGTTAAAGTGGTGATTATAAAGCTAGCAAAATTTGTTGAACATAGTCTTATCTGTTAAAAACTGCATATTTCAGTGATTTTTTTTAATGCTTTGTAAAGTACTCGCTACAGTATGGAAATTTTATACTTTTCTAAAAGTATTTCTCAATCTGCTGATAAAGAATTATTGACTAATTATTGTTACCTTATATGTGCCAAGGTTATGAAAAACCTCTAACCTAAATTACAGGCAATTTAATCACTTGTTTTTGCCTGTAACGGTAAAAGGAGACAATATTCATGTGATGCCATATGCTTAAAAATTAAATATAATGAAATAGGTGAAGGTTTACGCTATACCACGTTGTGTTTTATTAGAATACTGTACAATATATGTACACTGTGGAACATATCCCCATAAATTATGTAATGTTATAGTTTTATTTTATTTTCAAAAGCTTTGCAAAGTTTGAAAGTAGGCAGGTTATATCTTTTTATATTGTAAGATGTTCTTAAGAAAAACATTAGTTGACTTAAAGAAAAATTTTATCTTTGGAAATTTACTTTTAAATGTTATCAAAACTTTAAACATCCTCTTCATGTAGTTTAAAATAACCTTGAGCCCATTGTGTCCACATATTGTCAATCTTTAAAGAATTCAGTCATTACATAACTTTAAAATAACCAGTACTGTTATAATATGGATATAATTTCAAGCTATAATGAATTATCAAGGGAGAAAAATAGAGCTGAAAGATTAGTAAAGTATGCTAATTAGTTGATTATATTCAACTAATTTATTATTATCATAAGATGAAGGAAAAATAGCCTTAAAAATTAGGTTTCAGTTCCCTTGGTAGTAAAGATACAGATAATGTTTTGTAACCTTCCTGTTAAACAAATATAAGGTCAATATTTTGAATACTTAGGTAGCTAGCATAGTCTAAATATTATTCAAACATAATAATGAAAAAAAATCATATTAGCAGTTTTTCAGTTACTGGATTAATTAGAACCATTAATTTCAATTAAATTATTATTATCTTCATAGTAATCAGTTAGCCATACTTTCTTTCTGAATGGTTGATAATAATGAGAAATAGCTGTATTGATTAGTTTAGTATCTTCATGACATTAATTGGAAAAACTAGTTCATTATTTTTGTGGCAATGTTTTAACCATAATCTTGAGTTAATCAGTTGTTTTATATACTAACATTGAGTGGTGATTAGATAATTGATAAGCCAGTTTTATTGCACAGCTACAAGAAGAAAAAGAGAAATTTCTTACTATTGCTGAGAAATTCATACTAGCAATCAAATTTTTCTTTATTATTACTGTTGAATCATCTCAACTGTTTTATATTAAGTCATTGGTAAGATATAAAGAGAACTGTAAGTGGTTAAAACATTAAAATGTGAGAAATAAATACATGCACTGTTTGGCAAACTGTTACATTGTAGTGTTAATAATTGAGAACAAGCCTATGTAGTTTCTGTAACAGCTGTTACAATATCAGCCATACTGGTCCTAAACATCTACTTAATGAAATTAAACAATGGTTAAGTACACGAGTAGTAACTACAGTTATTACTCAAAACAGAAGAATGTTTCTAGAGAAGGAAAGCATGCACTGAAAGACTTAATCAAATCCTCTTCTTCCATTTTGTTGTTTTGCTTCAAGATTGATGTATCTCATGTTTATCACATATAGGCTTAGCATTCTTTTGTATATAGTCTACTATGTGTAATGTCTAAGTTATCATTCACAAACTATTAATTATGAAAATATTTTAATAAAGTAAGTGTAATCAAAATTGGCAGTATTGTTCACATTACCAGTATTCTATTTAGGCTGTTGGCAGAGGGTGAAAAAATAAATAAGTGTAATCAAAATTGGCAGTATTGTTCACATTACCAGTATTCTATTTAGGCTGTTGGCAGAGGGTGAAAAAATAAAGCTAGGAGATATTTTCATGGAAAAATTGAGTTTATGTATTATACATGTGTGTGTGTGTGCTTAACTCTGGATAAAAATTTCTCTGTGATATACCCAGCACATTTTTCCCTTTGTGGAATGCTTGAAGGCAAGATGATGTAATGAAAGAAGGCATTTTTTTTTAGCCTGCAATCATATCTGCCTCGCAGTAACTTTCAGTCTAAACAAGCCAGCCTTTCGAATATTCATGATGCTTTATACATTATCACTTTCCATTGTTCCTGAACATTCCTATCATGTAGCACCATGGATTATAATACAACAAATTTTAAAATATTTTGTTTATAAAAATGTTATTCCAGACCATTCTTACGTTGCTATAACCCCCAATGCGATGATCATAGGACACTGGCATTTTATCACTTAATTTTTGTTATAATGTTATAGGCTTAGTAGTAAGGGCTAAATACAAGATTTTAATGAGCATAAAATGATAAATTTTATTGAAAGATCTAAGTTGTAAAGTGTTTACAGATTAATAAGTGTTATTCAAAAACAAATGACTATATGAAAAGATTAATGTGTACTCAGAGATGCCATTATTGGACTAGGTAAGTACAAGACAGAAAGATCTTTCAAATGAACTTAGGAATTTAAATTTTCTAATTAAAGTCTTGTTTGAATTCCACTGTAATTTTATCAACAATGTATCATTTTTACTACAGGATGGATTCACAACACAAACATCTGTCACTCTCAAACTCACTGCTAATGGTTATAGTTCACAACCTACAAAACACTATCCAGAACTTAGTATTATATTATTCACATGAAAAAATGGCTCACACATTTATCCTTCTAACCACACCCAAGAGGTGAGCATGCCAATGTTTTTGTTCAAAGAGCATTTGAAAATAACCTCTTGGTAATCAGCTCTATGAGTATGCTGAAGACAGCATCTGAGGTTGGTAGCATGCTCTACCCTATAAAAGAAAAGACCTGTCATTATATTGAGCCTCGTTCATGTGTAATTGTTAACAGACTTCTAAAATAGGACAAAGTTCTAGTCAGAAACCTTGTATATGTACTCATTGAAGTACCTTCTATAATAGTGGACCTCAAATGAAGTGCAACCCTTTTTTTTATTATTCTTATTTCTCTTTGACTGCTTTGAGAAGCCTCATTACAAAATAATTGTCACTTCCTTCTGTTTTGAAGCAATACATATACAGATAACCACTGAAAGATTTATGATTTTCAGTAGTTATAAACATCTCAAAATAATGAAATAACCAGGTAGCACCATGAATAAAGCCTCTACTGCCAAAATTAGATTTTTTTTATCAATGTACAAAGATAGTGAAATAACAGGAATACAAAATTTATCCAAATATTTTCCAACAAAGTCTCCATGGAAGATAGAAGGTCTTAGGGCAGAGGAGAAGTAATTCACTCAGTTATCTCTCAAAAAGTAAGTGGTACATACATAGTTATAGATGAAAGTGTTGGCACTATTCATTTGAAATAATAATATTCATTTAGTTTAATAAATATTCATGACCAAACTTCATATTTAACAATGATATATTCATTGAATATATATGCAACATTATTCAGCTTCAATCAGTTTTAGCTAGTGGCTGAAGGAGATGTTCATCTTACATATTATAAAGGGGAGCACAGGACCTGATTTTGAAGGCATAACAGATCCTGATAAAGTATTACATCTTTTAATTGACAGTGTTTCAGTATGACACTTCTCCTTAGTGCCACATACAGACATGTCTCCTTGCAGCAGGTTGGTGGAGCTTTCTATTCCATTCTTGTCTCAGAAATGCACATCAGTTGTTAAGAAATCCACCATGTATGGAATGTCATTTTCAAGCTCTGGTGACAGATACTTTTGAAATTATACAGTGGTAAACATTTGATATTTTTTCATCTGATATGTGTTGGTGCATGCATTCATAAGATATTTAAAGTGCACTTCTTCTTCTTCTTCCCCCTTCCTCAGTATGTATGAATTTGAATTGTATTTGGCAACTTCCATACTGACAATCAGCATCCTTAAACAACTTATCTGCTATATGGAATTGTTTTGTTTTTTTTATGTTTATGGTTCGTGAATCCCCTATTTGTGTATCCATGTACAATCCAGCTAGAAAAAAACAAAACAAAAAAACAGGATTCCATGTGTAGAACTTTTAGTTTCATGAAGATTACTACAAATATTTCCAGTAATAATGGAATTATTATATTTTGCTGTGATAACTGTCTCCTGTATAGCCCCTGACTTAGCAGTAAGTCTACAAGCTAACAACCCTTGAAAAGCTGGTTTTGAAATTTGTGGAAGTCCATGAAGCCCATTGTGTAGCTTTGTGCTTAAAAACAAATCAGATCAAAGCATTTTGCATGTGGTCAAATTATTCATTTACTCTGATTTACCAGTGTTTATAATTCTAAATTACATATGTTACATAAAGAAAGTAGTTTTCATCCATATGGAAAAGTCATAAAAAAGTTTCTTTTCTGTGTGTGTGATTTTATGACATTCCACTTCTTTCATGGTCAATAAACATTTGGAAAGTGTGCAGCTGTATTTTTGGAAAAGTCAGTAAGGAAAGCTTAATAGAGAAGGGTGAAGTTGTTGATTATTGACTGCATATTATATTGTTATAATATACCAGAAATGCCTTAGAAAGGTTTGATATATTAAAATTCTGGTAGAAGGAGTAATAATAAAAATGTTGCTGATTGTCTGGAAAGTTTTGGAGCTGGGAAAATAGAATAGAAAATCACTGAATTACTTTAGTCAGTAAGAAAAGTCCACAAAGTGAACAGGGCATCTAAGTAAGAATATAAACCTTAGAAGTTGGGCATCAAGTCATTACTGAATATAATGGAGATTTCAATGACTTCCTGAAGAATGTTTGTCACTTGGCCTAAACCACCATCATGTATCTCTCGAATCTTAAATTTGTAAGATTGACTTCTACTACTGCTAATGATGACTCGTAAGTCAGTTACCCTGTTAGAAAAAAAATGCACTTATTTTAACTTGCATATTTACTGTCTGTTTTTTTTTTTTTTTTTGTAAACTTGTGTTTGCTTTATCCAGTTATGTTCAGAATATAGCACAGCAAAAGCTGGAGACTTCATTCAGATTGTCCTGTAAACTTCAAAACGATTATCTTCATAAATGTTATTCATCATTCAATACCATCAAGAGCTATTATCTTGGATGCACTTGTATAAAATATTTCTGCATGCCACGCCCCTGGAAGGAACCTTTCACACCTTCTGATATCTGTGATGTAACTGTCATTAGGTTACAGCTCTCTGCCAATAGAAGAGAGAGAGATCCTTAATACACATTAATCCCCATGAACATTGGAAAATACGTTCAAACGTATTTTTGAGTAATTGTTTGTTTTGAATTTCGCGCAAAGTTAGATGAGGGTTATCTGCACTAGCCGTCCTTAATTTAACAGTGTAAGACTAGGAAGAAGGCAGCTAGTCATCACCGCCAACTTTTGGGCTACTTTTACCAACGAATAATGGATTGACCGTAAAACTATAACGCCCCCACAGTTGAAAGGGCGAGCAGGTTTGGTGTGACGGGAATTCGAACCCGCGACCGTCAAATGACGTGTGCCTTAACCACCTGGCCATGCCGAGCCTTTTGGGTAGTTACCGAAAGATTTTTACTTATTATTTTAATATTTTATTACAAGTCGTCGCCGAGTTTTCCTCAATTTTCATTATTTTGAGAAAAGGTGTCAAATTTTCAGTTACAAGTTTGGTTCTCATGATCTTCAATTTTATTTGTTTATTTTAGTCAAACTTGTGATTTTGAAATGTGTCATTTTCCGTGATAAGGTTCCTTCGATAACGTCGTTGACCCAGTGACTTAGTATGATACGTAACATCGTTCACGTGTAGCTTTTCATAATTAGGTGCCCTCTATGTGCGGGCCCGGCATGGCTAGGTGGGTTAAGGTGTGCGCTTCGTAATCTGAGGGTCACGGGTTCGCGCCCGAGTCGTGCCAAACATGCTCGCCCTTTCAGCCGTGGGGCGTTATAATGTGACGGTCAATCCCACTATTCGTTGGTAAAGAGTAGCCCAAGAGTTGGCGGTGGGTGGTGATGACTAGCTGCCTTCCCTCTAGTCTTACACTGCTAAATTAGGGACGGCTAGCACAGATAGCCCTCGAGTAGCTTTGTGCAAAATTCCCAAAAAACAACAACAAAAAAAAAACAACAGCTATCGTTATGCTTCACCATGTACTCTAACAGTTTATAAATCTCACTTTCAACTAGTGCGAGGCCCGGCATGGCCAAGCGTGTTAGGGCGTGCGACTCGTAATCTGAGGGTCGCGGGTTCGCATCCCCCATCGCGCCAAACATGCTCGCCCTTTCAGCCGTGCGGGCGTTATATGTTACAGTCAATCCCACTATTCGCTGGTAAAAGAGTAGCCTGAGAGTTGGCGGTGAGTAGTGATGACCAGCTATCTCCCTTCTAGTCTTACACTGCTAACGCAAGGACGGCTAGCACAGATAGCCCTCGAGTAGCTTTGTGCGATATTCAAAACAAAAACAAATCAACAACTGCGAGGTATCCTGCAAAGTTATGGTTGTGCCATCTAGGGGCTCTTACTTTCAACTTATTTAAATTTCACGCTACAAGAAATAGATTATCATTAGTAAAGTTCATATTTATTAAAATTTTTTAAAGTAAAAGCATATTTACTAAGGATAGAATTAATGCTATTACTACAGTACACACTTAGATAAAATCAGATTCCGTGGTTTGTTGTTGATCTCATTCAACACAAAGATCGATTTAAACTCCAGAACCTTTGTGATTTAGAAAGCAACAAGTCAAAAGGCACTTTCGTTCATTGATTCTTCAGTCATATGATTATCCTAACTGTCAATAATCAGGAGATAATTAATTATACATTGTAGTGTACACGTTAAAATTCATTGCTAATCAGCATCTCGAAAGCAAGAAATACCACTTCCTTCCAAACTGTGACCATACTGGCCAATAGTTATCCTAACTGTCAATGATCAAGCAGTAGCTACAAAATGCTACTTACATTCAAAAATTAGTTTTTTAATTCAATTATTGTATCAGTTTTGATGGTTAAAAAGTTGTTCTACAATATACTACATACATTGTACTTTCTAATACTATTCTATGTTTCAAAAAGTCTCAGTCAGTTACATTCAATAACATGACCATCTTAGTTTTTAATCAAGGGGATATTAAACGATGTAGTGCACACATTGTAGTGTGCATCACTTAATATCTTAGACAACAAGGAAAACCACTTCCTTTCGACCATCAGATGTTCACGATCATCATACGATTTATGATCAGTCCCATCCATATCGATCAGGAGTCCAACATCAGCAATTCAATTTCTTATTTTTCTTGAGTTTATAAAAGATCATCAGATAAGCCTCTGCAACTTTCTCTCTCTCTCATCAGGTAGGTCAGACAACTCGAGCTGATGTTTTTCTTCTCTAACTCATCAGTTTCCTATCCAAGCCTTTGTTCAAGCCAGAACATTGAAGACTTTTATGTGATATAAAGATGCAGGTTACTGACGCGATTCACGTGCATTTACATGTTTTACCTCTGTTGTAGCTTATAGATTAACTTGTCTTAGTGTCAGGTGTGGATCAGTCAAGTAATATCCAAAAAGCATTTGTGCAGCTGGAGCTTACCGTAATTATACACATTTACTACAATGAAACATCATTACTTTCAACGTCTGAGCTGTTTTTTTTTTTTTGTGTGTGTGCAATCATCGATCTCGGCTACTCTTTATATTCTTGGAGACATTGGAGAGCTTCTCTTTGTAGTGGAGGACGAAATCATGTCTCTAAGGAGAGTAACACTTCATTTCTAAACATGAGCAGGTTTGAAAAACAGCATGTAGAACCTAGTTTTACTGCTCTGTGTGCCATCATCACATATGATAACGGTGTTGCTATCTTTAACACGTTAGCCATAAATTATCTAATGGGAAATCAAGGAAAATACGAACTTCTTTCTTTGACACAGGTCGAGACTAATATTTCGTTAGCTGGACTTGCCGAGATTTCATTCCTTCCAACAATCACCAAAAAGCTCTACTTGGTGGTTAGAACAGATAACTCGCAATTTGTGGGAAATGAGTGAATCTTGTCACCAAACACTCGCCTTTTCAACCATTGCAGTGTTGTAATGTTACAATCAGTTCCACTATTCGTTGGCAAAATATTAGCCCAACGGTTGGCAGTAAGTAGTATTGAATAGCTGCCTTCCCTCTCGTCTGTCACTTTAAAATTAAGGTCAGCTAGTGCAGATAACCCTTGAGTAACTTTTCACAGAATTCAATAAACAAACAATCCACCTTATGCATATTATAACAGGGATCAAAGTGCATATTTAACAATGTTTTATAACATTACATTCAAAAAGTAATTAAGCAACGTTATTAATGTATGACAATAAACCTGCTCTTAAAGAATAGTTTATAGTTTAGATATTGGCATTATATATGTTTCATTTAATTTCAGAAGGAAATATTTAAATGAATTCTCAATATATACTCTTGTGTATCACGTGAAACTTCGTTATCCCAATAAAAATGTGGTAAGAGTAGTTAGGCCACAGCTTGACTGCTTTTTTACATTATGTAAAGCTAAAGCTTATGTATTAAAACTTGCTTCTTCTAATTCAATAATCACGTTGGATGTATGTAGTATTTGTAGTTAAATTAGCTCAAGATTCAAAACTCATAGGGTTACATTTTCAAACATTTTCTGGTGGCATTCCCAAAGATCCCTCTAGAAATGATAATGTACTAATGATCTGACTACCCCAAAATTGCTTCCTAAAGCAATGCTATATGATCTTCTGTTGATATGTTGTGAATTTTAAATAAAGTTACGCAAGGGCTATCGGCACCAGTCGTCATAATTTTTGAAGTCATAGACTAAAAGAAAGGCATATAATCAATATCACTTTCTGCCAATCATAAGGCTATTCTTTACTAACGAATAGTGGGATTGGCCTTACCTTTATAACGTCTTCACAACTTGAAAGGCGAGAATTTTCGGGGACGAGATTTGATTCCACGACCTGCAGGTATATATAAATTAATCTATATACCACATCACAGTGGGACAGCGGTAAGCCTACAGATTTACAACGCTAAAATCAGGGATTCGACTCCCTTGAACACATATATATGTAAAAACGGATCGTTTAGGTTGATAAAATATTTTACGTAAAGGAGTGAACAACGTTTCGACCTTTTTCGGTCATCGTCAGGTTCACAAAGAAAGAAAGAGGTAACTGACCGGAAGCTGACCATATGTTTGAAAAGGGGTTGTGTAACTGAGTGTCGGAATGCAGAGGGCGGTGTTAGTTGTTTGAATATATAATTTTATATTATTTATTTTATTATTTTTAATGTAGGTATAGAGATGTTCCTTTGTATTGGTTTATTTTGGGTTTAAGTTGTTGTATAAGTAAGGCTTTTTCAATTTTGCATTTGTTTATGTTTGTTTCTTCATTTAGTATTTGAGTGTTTTCTATGGTTATGTTGTGTTTATTTGACTTACAGTGTTCGAAAACGTGTGAAGGTGACTTTTTATGTTCTCTGAATCTGGTTTCCATTTTTTACTTGTTTCTCCAATATAGAAGTCGTGGCAGTTATCACATTATATTTTATAAATAATGTTGGTGTAATGTTTGTCAGTGTAGTTTTTACATAGTGAACACAGCAAATAGTCTGATGTGGCTTTGCTATAAGAAAGCAAACACATCGATTCTACTATATCTAGTCTTTTATAAAATGTTTATCATTATCTTTGTTATTTACTATTAGATTATTTACGATAAAAAGATATAAAATATTCTGCCTTCCCGAATTCTCTTCGAAGCGAATTTGTTCAGACAACAAGTTTGAAAATAGTTGATCTCAGTTTCATTGTTTATCATTGTGGTGTTTGACTTGACCAGCTAACAGTATCTGCTTAACTTAGTTAGAAATGATAAGGCCAGGTGGGTTAAGGTGTTCGATTCGTAATCTGAGGGTCGTGGGTTCGAATCTCCGTTACACCAAACATGCTCGCACTTTCAACCGCGGGGAAGTTATCATGTTCGGTCAATCCCACTATTCGTTGGTAGAAGAGTAGCTCAAGAGTTGGCGCTGGGTGGTGATGACTAGCTGCCTTCCCTCTAGTCTTACACTGCAAAATTAGAGATGGCTAGCGCAGACAGCCCTCGTGTAGCTTTGCGCGAAATTCCAAAAAACAAACAGGAATGATAAAGAAACAAAGTTAGCTAGAGAAGCATCAGTTTAACGTTCTGGACCATAAACAATACCTAAACTATATGGATTTATAACGAGCAGAACGTTTTAAAAATTTATATGTGGTACGTCTGCCTATTACGACCGGTGTTACGCAAAATACGTATATGTAATATTAATTAGAAAAACGTTTGAACAACTTGTGTACGTAAGTCGTCATATTATTTATTATCCAATTTGTTTTAATTTTATGTAGTTGGTCCCATAACGAAAACATCCTCGTCATCTTTAGCTTTTAATATGCGTGTGGGTTTCTCTTATAGCAAAGACTCAACAGGCTATCTGCTGACTCTGCCGAGGGGAATCGAACCCCTGATTTTAGCATTATAAATCCGTAGACTTACCGCTGTACCAGCTGGGGACTAACTTTTCATACTATTCAGCTAAAAGTGAGAATACTAAGCTTATAAGATGATGCATTTTAATCATTATAAATGAGAACAGTAAATTAAGTTAGTTATATATTTATTACTGAATTTATCTTTAATTTTGATATTTATAATTAACTCGATGTTATCAGAAATTGATTTTTTTCTCGTTTAAAGTAATAAATATTAAATCAGTATTATTTCTATGTTAGATATTGCTTATCTTACTTCAAAAAATTGTGTGTCTGTTCCTGCAGAAATTGTGAAATGAAAATGTTATTTATATAATTTTATGGACTTACTGGTAACTTAGGAAAAACATGTTTTAAGTTCTTTTTCTTTTATGTATAGAGGACGCTCTCTGATACACATCCAGTAAATTGATCCCTGAGGTTTGTAGGGTATGTGGATACTACGATTATGAACACAGCTGTACGTTATTACTAGTACCAGTTAAAATAAAACTAATACTTAACAGTTAGTTTATATTAATTCAGAACATCCTCGATGGCTTTTGTCGTCCTGAAATGTCTGGTAAGCGCGTACTGTTTATCATTTTTAAACGCCTCTATATCAGTATGGCGGTTAACCATTTCAAAATAAATTAGCAAATGAGTGTGACTTACTACCGTATAATTAAATGAACGAATATGTTTGATGTATTAATATGAATATTTTTTGTTATCGTAATATTGTTTGGAGTTGCATAGGATTAATACTACAACAGTAATGGTACCAATGTTAGTATCTGTTATTAGTAGTAAACGTACTATCAGTAGTATCACTGTTAGTATTAGACCAAAGTATTTTCCCTTGTCAACCCTACTCTCCACTCAAGACTTTTCTGCTTCTCTACCTTTCATTCAAAACACTGACACGGTTATATTATTTTTAAATAGAACTTGAAAAGAAAACAGCTAATGTATTTGTAAATAGGGATCGTATTTTGAAAACGTTTTCTGTGTTCTCGTATTACGTATATGATGTGATTTATTATTATTTCGTTTCTGTGTTGTGGAGGGTATGTTTAAATGTATTAGGTTAGCCCACTATAAACACCATCCAGACACCAGGCAGTGGCATTGGCAGCTTTCTAATAATACTCATTGACTGGAATGTGTTTTCTTCAGATGGTTCCTGTAGAGATTTGCTGTGGGACTGTGGTTAATTAGAATATGGCTGCATACTTATTTAACCATATGCTGCAGTGCAGATATCAAATTTAGTTTCTAAGCCTGTAACGTTCAAAACTTATTCTACTGAACCTATGTTGAGATGTCATATGATAATTCTGTACATTTTAATACACATTAATTGTATGAAAATATCAGTTGGATATATTTCTTTTAACAGTTTTTACAGTAAGTATAAACTACAGTGGAACCCCTCTAAGCAGTCACCCCACAGATTCGGTCACCCCTTGAAAGTGGTCATTCAATCACAGTCCCCTTTTTTGTTTACATAATCCCTAATTATGTACAGTGGAACCCTTCTAATCAGGCCAGTCTGTCTGAGTCCTGAAGGTGGCTGCTTTAGAGGGGTTCCACTGTAATTCATTTGAGTGCACTATTTCATATCCAGTATAGGCCTTACATTGTATATTAATAGTGTGAATGATGAATTTGAGTTTACATCTAAATGTAAATTTTTGTATGAAAATACAAAAATTTGGAAAATTAAACTGCCTGATTTTGTAATGGTCTTAACAACTTTCATTTTACACAAAACACTGAGGTTAAGAATGTAAAAAGAAAGATTAGAGAATACGAACAGTTTATTTCAGATGCAGTTATCTTAGGAGAATTAAGTGAGGTACAGGAAGGTTGGAGATCAACAAGTATCACACTGATTTTTAATGGTAAAGATAGGTAACAACTTAATTATCAATGAGTTAATATTCTGTCAGTTGTTGAAAAATGGCTAGTGTGTGAATAAGTTATTCTAGTAGGTCATATTGATTTCATATCATCAATATATCATTGGATTTGTGAATGGAATGTTGTGTTTTATGGATTTTGTGGTGAATCTAGTGTGCTTGTACTTTCTGAAAGAATTTGATAAAATACCACTTACAAAATTGTTAAAAAGATTGTATCTATTATTTTAGCAGTAGATAAATTAGTTGAAAAGACTAGGAATTGTTTGGGTGGAAGAAAGAACACTGTTGGAATTAAGTTGTAAGCAAAGTGAATGTATGCTACAAATGGTGTACTCCAAGGTTTTGTGCTAAGCCATGTGTTAATTTCTTTTTTATTAATGAAAAGACCTCTGATTTATTTGTGCTATATTCTGAAGAGAAGAGAATAAGAGGACATGAGTTTAAAATTTGGAAAAGACAAATTAGATTCCTATGAGGAATAGTTTTAATTTAATAACAAGATGATTGCTTTATGGAATTGGTCCTGTAGTGGAGGAGAATCAGTTATTTCCTTTAACTTCAAAGCTAATTATGAATTTTTATTTTTCTCATTTGTAACTGAGGAATGAAAGAAAACTTAAGATCAATATTTTTTTTCTTGTTGGTTAGATGTCAAAGATCCACTTTCAATATCTTGCTACTCCAATTTGTTTTCACAACCATTATACAAGTAAAAGATTGTAAACCAGATTTCCTATAAATATATTTCTAATAACAGCCATATTGATTTTCTCACTATAAAATTAACACTAGCAAAATATGTTACCTATTGTGAAATGAACTAATAGGAAGGGAAAGTAGAATGGTAAAATTAATAAATTTATAGTAACTTCTGATCAGAACAAGCTGCCTACTTAGACTGAAACTAAAATTCAATTTGGTAATGAGTACATTTATTCACTTAAAGGAGAGGTTTTTTTGCAAAAACAATTAATTAAATCCACTCTAGACACTTCTAACAATTTACATTTGTAAGCTAATGCAGTAAAGGCTATGTTTAGTCGTGCTTGTTTTTTAAGCCTGTAGGTAATACAACTAAATTCATCATGTCACATTACTCAAGATACACTTCTGTGTGTATTACATTCACATTTTTCTTACACCAAATAAAAAAATATGGAACAACTATGTTTATATAAATTCATTTTCAAATGACATAATGTTGTAGTATTATTGTGTTTAAGTTAACTATTTCAAAATGAAAAACTTATTTACTTAGTAATAAAAAAAAAAAAGCTGAAAAAAAGATGAGAACAAAAATTATCTTACCCTTCTTTTAAAAGAATAAATCAGAATTAACTTACTATCAATTATTATACTCTGGTTTGCAAAATATACTTGTAACATAAAAATAATTACAAACAAAAGAGTTTTTGATAGGTTTTTCAAGGCTGTCTCTGCACAGCCACTTCAAAGAAAAGAAAAGCTAAAATTAAGTCCTTTATATTTTAGGAAATTACTCTTTCTTTCTTTCTCTTGTAAGTTTCTTGCCACCATCAACAACTGTCTCAGATGAAAAATGGCTCCTACCCTGCCAAAATTTGTCTCCAAATTGTACCATTCTTATCATTAAGAGCTCAATGATGGTGCATTGATATTATTAACTCTCTAAACACTCTTACATACACCTCTGTCAGATCTATAATTCTTTTTTTCCTCTCAAGAGAAAACAGTTTCAGAGATCTTTTATGAAAACCTTTTCATTCCAGCTATTATTTTAATAATCCTTTTCTGAACCATTTCCAATAAGTTATTCTTTCCTGAGGTAAAGAGCCCAAGACTGAACACAATACTCCAAATATTACCTAACCAGTGACCTGTACAATGAAATTATAACCTATTTAGACTTGTATTCAATATTTTCTATAGATGCAACTTAAAATCTCATTTGCCATAACACCAGCAATGGTGCATTGCTTGGAGAGACTAATAATCTAAACACCAAGATATTTTTTTTCATAATACTGTTAATGTTATTCCAATTATAATTAAAAGCCACCAGCTATTTATGAACCAATTTATTCACAGTTAATTTGTCAACTAGGACTATGAACAATTATGAATAATTAACTTGTAATAGAGTTGCATACTATTCAAATACCTAACTTAAATTTGGTTATTTGTTATGAGAAAAGGACTCTGTATCACACCCAGTAAATAGTCACAATATTCCTTACCATACTATTTTAGGAAACTATTCATCCAGAAACATTTTAGTGTTATTTACACGTTATTGCAAGCACTTGGTTTGGTGTTTTAAGTTTATTTAGAGCTTTATAGTTAACAGTTAAATTCCAGATTATTTAAAGTAAATCTAGTCAAACTGTTAATTTATATTTAATTTTCATAATTATATTCAGTATCTCTGGATAGCAGGCCACGTTGGTATTCGTGGTAACCGCAGCTAAATGTGTCTGTTCTGGCACTGTCACTGCTGTGCCTATTCCATACATGGACTATGATTCTGTATTCAAGGCTCGGCTCCGTGCCAGTTGGCAGTCGACTTGGAGTGAGCAACGTGAAAGCAAGCTTCTCCAAATAAGACTCTCTATTGGACTTTGGCCGTCTTACTTCCGTAAGGATCGGAAAGAGGAAGTTCTAACTAGACGACGCATTGGTCACAGTATTTTTAACACATCGTTTTCTTTTATCTGGGGCTGATGCACCAATGTGTTGTCTGTGTAACACACAGGTCACAATAAGCCACATTTTATTGTCTTGCCGTCGTTACGACTCTCAACGAAGGCACCATTTTAAACATGTTTTGTCCCATGGTTTAACCATAATGTTAGACGTTGTTGGCGATGTTGACACTGTCCACCTTAGAAATGTTTTTAAATTTTTTAAAGGCCATTAATCTTTTTAATGCTATTTAAGTTGCTTTTTTAAAATTTATACATTAGTTTTTTTAATGTGATTCCCTTTCAAGAATTAAAGAACATCTAGTTCGATTTGAAATTAGAAGATGGTCGTAACGTCAAATAATTCGAAACTAGGACTGGAAAGGCCAACTTCAGGTGACTAACACTGATGTTTGAATTACCCGTTAATCATTTTGGTGAGTTATAATAATTAAAATTTTGCTACAAGTCTTTTAAAAGTTGTATTACTTTACTTTCTGAAAATGGCCATAACATCAAATAACTCGAAAGTATGATTGGTAAAGTCAACGTCAGGTGACTAACGCTGATTTTTGAACTTACCCTCTCTCTCTCTTGGTGTTTGGGTATGATATGTTCGTAGCCTGGAGGGTCAGATTCTCTTGGACCTCTTTCTCCTTCCCGTACTTATGTGGTCTTGCAGTATTTGATATTGATAGTTACTTCATTTTTGGATCAGATTAAACTGAATATTTCTCCGACCCTTTTCAGGGCAATGTCCATGTATTGTGATACATATATGGGTATTATTTTGCCCTATCAGCAAGATGTCAAATTTGTTGGTGACACTTTTTTATTATATATTTATTTTATTTTTTTATGTTTAAAATATATATTGACCGGGGAGAGATGTTTAGGACTAACTTCATGTATGAGGTACCTATCTAGTTCGCATAGTAATTCGTTTTTCATCCAAGTTTTATCAAAGTACGTTATTGAACTATGTAGGAGTCTATGTGGTATGGTTGGCATGTTCGAATATTTGTGTATGAATTGAGATGACGTAGTTCTTGGAACTCTGTATGCTGTTGTGAGGAGTGTGTTTTGGATTGTTTGTAGTTTGGTTTTAATTATTTGGTCGTTTACAGTTGCCCATGCTGGAGCTACTTACTGGTGTCATATATGTTTTGTAAAATTTTAGTATGTTTGAACTTACCCGTTAGTTAGTTTGTTTTTGAATTTCGCGCAACGCTACACAAAGGCTATCTGCTCTAGCCGTCCCTAATTTACAGTGTAAGACTAGAGGGAAGGCAGCTAGTTATCACCACCCACCGCCAACTCTTGAACTACTCTTTTACCAACGAATAGTGGGATTGACCGTCACATTATAACGCCCCCACGGCTGAATGGCCGAGCATGTTTGGTGCGACCGTGATTCGAATCCGCGATCCTCAGATTACGAGTCGAACGCCTTAACCCACCTGGCCATGCCGGGCCCTTACCCGTTAGTCATCCTGGCGAGTTGTGATAATTAGTTATGCTACAGAATTTTACAACTTGTGTTACTGTAGTTTTTTCTGTTACCGCTGTAGAGTAGATGTAAAAATTGGATTTAATGCTATTTGTTTTTAATTTTAAAATTAAACTTTGACTTGTTTTACATTAATTTCCTTTTATGAATTTTACTAATTTTGTTTTAATTTTAACTTTTTACTGGATGTTTGGCGCAAATAGCCTAGTTGCTTTGCGCCATGAAACACCAAACCAACCCAGCCAACCAGGTTTTCATAATTAAATTCCAGACTTCTATCTAGTTAAAATACCAATTTATTTTACCGTGGCTGGCGCTACGGAAGTGCTGGGGTCGGCTCACACAAATTCATTCTCCCTATATGTTACTTGTATACAGTTGCGTGGTACTGTATCATCTCTTCCCCCCTCCCTCTCAAGGCTCCACTGGCTCTACCCCAACGGAGAAGCGCTAGAATCGGGCTGGTATTATACTTTTACACTACTTATGAAATAGATAACACGTGTGAAGAGTTTACTGAGGAATTAGATTATATTGAAATTGTTTTTTAAATAGTATTATATACAGTATCATAAATAATGGTTTTGAAAAGATTAGCCGTTTGCAAAAACCAAAACTTAATATTCTGGAATAAATATCTAATATAACTGTATAGGTAAGTGTATGCATGTATATTAAATGTTAAACATTTATTAATAGTTGTTAAACCTGAAAAAAAAAATGTGCGTGCGCGCTGATACATACATTTCGATTGTAAGATTGATTTTCTAACTTCTTAGTTGGAAGCATATATATTAAGGTACATGTCTTTGATGTAATTTAAATTTTGTGTTGAAATACACACTGGTTAGAAACATACAGAGGAACATTCAAATGTAATGACGAATCTACTGTACAAGTATAGTGGTATTATCTATAGTATGCTCATATAAGTACGTCACAGGGTGTGGATGGACCTTCACCGAAGTTGGTATAGAGGTTCATTAGGTCCATGAGGCGTTACATACAAATTTGCATTTTGTGGTTTTTACAACTGCTTATAAGAGAAGCAACTTTTCATGCCCTAAGATAACCTTTCATTAATCATGAATCCATGGGCGGGTATTATAGCCAGTAATAAATGGAATTACGTGCTTGGCGAATGTGTTACTGTCTTATCTCACAATGTTTTAAGTACAATCACAAAAGAATTATACTTTATTATTTCTAGAAAAACAAAATTATCACAGAGATATAACTATCAGACGGCTAAAACATTGATTCCACTCCTATGTATGGTTTTATTTATAACATTATCTTCGATTTATTTTGTTGGCTGAACTTGAAATAATTTAAAATAGCATCTGTTACAAGCGTCCCTTCTCAATAAAATATGACTATCCTTCTTCTTCAGTGTTTATAGATAGCTTAAAACAAAACCTGCTAAATATTATTAGTGCAGTAATTTTATTTCTGACAAATATAGATTTTAATATAATAAAAAAAATAAATAGTAAACGTTTTTAATATTTCTTTGTCTTCATAGATACTGTGTAAATATTCAATATGTTGGTTATCTTGCTTGATTATAGCATTATTTTAACCTTATTCTCCAATGTGTCGAATTTTCTCATGTCTGATGATGACCTAGAAGATCGAAGCGTTGAATGACCATATAATTTTAAAGTTTTTGTTTAATATGTTTTGTTTTGGCTCCCAAAAAAATCATTATTATATATATATATATGTGTGTGTGTGTGTTGTTTTTAATAAACATTTCACAAGTTTCCAATACAGTGACGAACAATAATGAAATATACGTTAGCACGTGCTTGACGAATATAATATTGCCTTAATTCACACTATGTTTCAAAATTCTCACTAGAGGACGCGACGAAAAGAGTTTGCGGACAAAAGAAATATTGTTGATAAATGGGTTATTAAAACCAGACCTGAACTAGGTTGGTACAAAAACAAAAATATATTACTAATGTTATAAAAACTGTTGGATGAGATAATTAAAACGTTTGCTGTAGTGATAAATAGCTGTAGTGTGGTTTTCTTTCGGTTCTGGTGGTAAAGGTTGTACTTTTTTTTTTTTTCTTTTGCTCTCAATATTCATGTCCTGGTAACGAGGGTGTAGCAACTGTTACGTTCTAGGTGCTAAGACACAAAGACCTGCGCCATTAAAACAATTTCTTTAACTTGTTATTTGAACAAAAATTCAAAACAGAATATTTTTGTAAGACATTTAAAGTATACATTAGAATTTTATGTTAATATATAAAAGAGTAGTTAAAAATGAACTTTCTGTCGTAATAAACTAAAACAAAAATATTTAGAATGCGTTTTTTAATTTTGAAACAGAAGTGTGACAGTATATTTTATTGTGATCTATTGTAGTAGATCTTATTGTAAAACAGCCAGCTGTATAGTGATGGTATGAATAAAACAATACGTCGAGGAAGAATCAACGGTTTGATATTCCTTTATTAATAATTGCTTTATAAAAATACACGGAGCCACTATAACCGTTTTGTTACACTTTTTTTTTATTAACGAGGACAACATTTATGGCATAGTAGTGGTTCATAATAGGGATGGTTCAATTGATTTTCGTAATTATCTTTTATTATTGTTTTGCCAGCCTACAACAAAAATGGCTGTTGGTAATGTAATAAAGCCTGAGCAGTATCATTGCGCATTGTGTAGAGTTGTTTAAGTTTATTCGACTACATAGCATAGAACATCGGCAATATAACCATTCGCACCCAATCGTTTTAATGTAGTCTGTTGCTTATGTGGAGCCTCATTATCTACTATATGCATACGTATATAGCTGTGTGCAGATTGTGGATGTAAATTATTATTTATATGCCAGGTATGACGCACGTACTATGGCGATTATTAACTTGTTGCAAACTACTGACGTTGCGTATCATTTGTTTTTGTTTTTTTAAGTTATGTTAAACAAACATCTAGGGTTTCTCCTATAACAAAATTATTTAAACAGCAGTTTAACAGATAACACCAAGCTTCGTTTCGAGCGTCAGATTGGCAGTCACGGTAATGATTGATGGTAAGTGTCGAATTATAGCTGCGAATTTTATAGATACTGCAGATAAAGTAACCATCCTTGAAGCTGACTCTATGAAGTGTTAAGAATCGTGCAAGCAGAAAATGGCGAAAATGAGACAGTTTTGTACCTACATGTTTTATTTAGAAAATATTTAGTTTCAGATAAAGAATGTAGTAGTGACAGTCCACCAGAGTTTGTAGTCGTCACAGTGGAAGATGTGTAATGACCGATACTCCATCAGGAATATTTTGGGACAGGTATATTAATATAACCAACTTATAATTGTTAATTAACACGTTTTCGACCTTTTGATGTGCGGAATATTAATGTTGAAAGGAAATCTGGGCAGTTGCACCCAAACTGTGGCTGACCTTACAATGTCCAGCAGAGGAGGAAGTAAAATATTTATTTCCCTCAGTCCCATCCTCGACGGTTGACAAATACTCTAGACCAGGGGTTCCCAACGGGTGGGTCGCGACCCCACAGGGGGTCGCGAAGCCTTGGCAAAGGAGTCGCGTAGCCTTGTTAGAAGTAGCTTGGGATAACATTAATTTTATTTCATAAATTACATTTTCATGCTCTTACATTTTTTTTTTTGTTTCGGTGCAAAGCAAAACGTGTGCTACGTTAGTTCAATGTCATTAGGTGATATTATGGGTGTATGTATGTGTGCCTGTGAGTGAATGTGCCTGTGTCTGCAACTGTATGTATGTGTGTACTAGTGAGTAGCGAGTATGTGAGTGCACGCGCATGTACGTATGCTTGTGTGTCTGTTTAGCTGTGATTAAGTGTGTGTGTGCTCGCTGTCGACACGTGAGTCAAATGTCCGTTGCTGATTGGTGGATGACGAATCGCGCGACTGGCCACGCTCCCTTCCCTCCCAATACTTACCCCATCATTACTCTATCTGCACCCCCGACAAGTAGTCAGTGTAAGATCTACAGTTGCCAAAGCGTTCATTATTCAACATTTTTATTTTATTTTAACAAGGAGATAAGTAAGCAGTAGAGGTGAGTTGTGTCCATGGCTAAACGGCGTAGATACTCAGAATGCTACCTCAACATTGGCTTCACCACTGTGCTCGCCAACGACGGCATCGAGAAACCACAGTGTGTTTTGTGCCATGCTTTCCTGAGTGCAGAGTCAATGAAACCATCAAAACTCAAGCGTCATCTCGAGACGAAACATCCAGAACACGCAAAGAAGGGTTCGGATTTCTTCAAACGGCATGAACGGTGTCTTAAAAGCCAAAGAATCGATAGAAGTGGGTCGTTTCAGCAGCAGAGTGCAGCCGTAGTGGAAGCTTCACATGAGATTGCATTCGAAATTGCTAAACAAAAAAAGCCACAAACGATTGGATAAACACTTCTTAAGCCTTGCATGATGAAAGCAGTAAATCTTATTCTTGGAGAAGCCAGTGCAAAGAAGATGCAGCAAGTATCCCTGTCAAATAATACTATACAGAGGCGCATTTCTAAAATGTCTATGGATGTGAAGGAACAGGTTTTGACTGAAATCAAGGGTTCCCCTTTGTTCTCCTTTCAGCTCGACGAGTCAACAGATGTAAGTTCATGTTCTCAGTTGCTTGTCTTCGTGAGATACATTAATTCAGGTGACATCAAAGACGAATTCTTATTCTGCAGTGCACTTGAAACCACAACAAAAGCTGATGATGTCATGGAAAAAGTTTCAACTTTTTTTCAAGACGAAGATCTTCAATGGGAAAACGTGTGTGGGGTTTGTACGGATGGGGCACCGGCTATGCTGGGATCGAAATCAGGATTCCAGTCGAGAGTGAAGAAGCTAGCACCTCAAATAAAGGGCATCCACTACATGATTCACCGATATGCTCTCGCCAGTAAGACTCTCCCTGCCTCTCTGCAGGAAGTGCTTGAATCTGTAATCAAAATTGTAAATTATGTGAAGACTCAAGCACTCAACACTCGCCTATTCAAAGAACTATGCAAAGACATGAATGCTGACCACGAAGTCCTTCTCTTCTACACAACAGTACGTTGGTTGTCGAAAGGAAACGTTATTAATCGTGTCTTTGAAATGAAAGATGAAATAAAGCTATTCCTGGAGACTCAAGAAAGGAAAGATCTTGTAGCTCACTTTGAAGATGAAGCATGGAATAAAAGGGTTGCGTACCTAGCCGATATTTTTGACCAGCTGAACAAGCTCAATTTGAAGCTTCAAGGAAGAGAAACACATGTTCTCCTTTTTCAAGATAGTCTTCGGGCCTTTGTTTCCAAACTGCAGAACTGGCGTCGGAAAACCAATCTTGGAAACATCGCTATGTTTGAAAAACTTTGTGGAGTGACGGATGAGTCTCAAAACCAACTGGATCAGTTCCTCAAGGATGAGATTACCGAACATCTTCAGTCTCTAGAAAAGGAAGTCGAGCGTTACTTCCCTGAGCTATCACAGGAACAGGAGGCCCTGGTAAGGAACCCATTTTGTACTGAACTTGATGTATCCAGCATCCCAGATGATATCCAAGATGAATTTCTGGATTTAAGGAACGACTCTTCAGCTCGTGATCTCTTCAAACTGAAATCCGTGGCTCAGTTCTGGTGCGCTATGTATCAGTCATACTCCAAAGTCAGCATGATAGATTTACGTGTCCTTGTTCCATTTGCTTCTACCTACTTGTGTGAGTCAGGATTTTCCACTCTTGTCAATATAAAAACAAAGAATAGGAACAGATTGGATGTTGGAGATGACATGAGATTGGCTCTAACAAACGCTCGGCCACGAATTTCAAAGCTTGCTGCTGAAATGCAACATCAGGCATCTCACTAGCTGGGTTGGATAGCTGTTCAAACCTATGTTAATATTATTTTAAGAAATATATGTTCTTTTTGTGAATTCAGGTTGGACCAATGTGATTTAATTTGCTAATAAATAATTACGGAATTTTTAAATATTTTTAGATGTTTCTTTCCTTCTCCTTCACAGAAAATAAAAGAAAAATTAAGCTGCTGATAGTAAGCCCTAAGTAGGGGGTCACATGGGTTTCAAACTTTTAGGTAAGGAGTCGCGAGTGCCAAAAGGTTGGGAACCCCTGCTCTAGACCTTGTTTAGCGAGAGGAAATTACAGTTTACACGTTATTGATGTCATCACTGAAACCAAAATAAGATCGTTACACGTAGTGTCTTTGACTTTTTATTATAGTGGTCAAGATTACTCCGGTTCACCCTTTTTACGGTTAAAACAATAAACCTTTACGTAATCACATCAGGTGACCTTGTTTTATCCTAGTGTCTACCGTATTCTACAGCAGTACGCGTATATATTAGATAGTGAAAAAAACAAAGTTAACTTCCTCTTTGCTGGGCCCGGCATGACCAGGTGATTAAGGCACTCTACTCGTAATCCGAGGATCGCGGGTTCGAATTCTTCTTACACCAAACATGCTTGCCCTTTCAGCCGTGGGGGCGTTATTATGTGACGGTCAATCGCACTATTCGTTGATAAAAGAGTAGCCCAAGAGTTGGCGGTGGGTGATGATGACAAGCTGCCTTACCTCTAGTCTTACACTGCTAAATTAGCAGTGGCGAAATTGAAAAACAAACAATCCTCTTCGCTATACGCTTTTGGCTACATCGATATAAAGGGTTGAAAAACCAGCTACATTTTTTTGCTGATTCGTAGCTGAACCAAACAGAAACCCAGTATGAGTTGTTTCAGTTATGAGAAAAAACTGCCATCCTTCACAGTATAACCGTGCATACTTTGTGAAAGGTATCAGAATTGATCAGTTAATATTTGTATAAATTGAACCCTTGTCATTGTGTGTGTAAATTTACTATTTATTAATTATTGAAACTGTTGGCATTTCTTTAAAGACTCGTATAAGTCGGATGTATGCGCACCCCATGTATGGTATTGCTGATGTACAAAATTATACCTAATAATAATGAAGTGTCGTAATTTAATTTGCTCTTATTCTACAGTAAACATTTGAGTACCATCTGGTTTTGAGGATTCCCTCTTGTTTACTTTCGTATCTAACACCCATCCTGCTAAGAAGAATTGACAATCACACAAGTTTCTGTATAATTTCCTACTTTCATGTGTGAAATGATCAAATTTAACATGTTCAGACAAGTCACCCATGGAAGGATATGTAGATATAAAACACTATCTGTATAACATTCTCACGGTTTACTCTTACATGATTTATGCTCTGTGAATCTTGAATATTATACCGTTTGACATCCTATATGGTGGTTGCAATTCTCGTAAATTACGTGATCTGAAGAGATTTATTCCAGCAAAACCATTTGGGAGAACTGAGGCAGTTTTACTTTCTTTCGCATTATAGATGCCTTGTATGTTTTCGTGTCATGAATAAATGTTTCTTATATATGTGATTCTCGTGCATACTGTTTATTTATTTGTTGAAAATAATATGCAACATTCCATATGTAATCCTTCAAAAATCGAAAAAACATATCAAAATAAACATGTAGTACGGTGACCATAAAGTTCTGATATCGCTTTGCATTGCTATAAAACGGTGCATCTTATAAAAGCGAAAAGTGAGGAACAGTATTATCCGAAGGTGGGAGATGAACAACAAACATTTAAGACTGAAACCCTTCAACGAGTTTGAGCGTTATTATGTGACGGTCAATCCCACTATTCGTTGATAAAGAATAACTCGTTAGTTGTTGGTGATGTTGACTGGTAGCCTTTTCTCTAGTCTATCACTTTAAATTTAGACGGTTAGCGCAGATAGCCTTTGGGCAATTTTGAGCAAAATTTAACAAACAAATAAAAGGAAAGAATTGAAGCTCTCTGTAGAGTGTATACCTCCGCCATGCAGCGTTTGTCATATTTGGCTCTCAGAAAATATAAAAATGTCTGTATGTTCGTCATTATTAACGTACATGGGCCATTTTTGACACGACAGTGAGAAACAGTATTTACGTAAATCTACCAAATTTTATGAAAGCTCGTTCATTTTTGACAGTTATAGAGTAAAAAATAGTGTCAAAAAATCGTTCCTGATGTAAAGAGATGTGGATTATTTATTTTTTCGTGACACTGCTGAGAGTTTAACACTCCAACAATAGTGACCACCACGTTGGGGTCACAGTTGAGTGCTTTCCAACTTTTGTCTAAATCCATTTTGCTGTTTTTGAGAAATATTGCTGACAAACACACACGCACAAAGGGGGTGGAAAACATAACTTTTGCCCACTTTCCATAACAGAGGTAATTCGTACACGTATATACCAGGGCATTTTTCTATATTTTTCATCAATTTTGCTATCCATTACTTTCAAAGACAACATCTGTTTCAGAAATATATTACAGTCGTCCATAGTAGTTTCAAAATTCACTTGTCCTTTCTGTTGGCAAGGTTATATTATCCCTCTGAAGAAGAAACTAATAAGAGATATAAAACAACACTCGAATTTCAGATCACCCACTAGATCTAGTATAGCTGAATGCGCCCTACGATGTTGTGACGTAGCCATTACATCCAATTTAAGATCCTAACTAAGGCTATTGAAGAAAGAAGCCTCTGTATAAGAGAAGGCCTTTTGAGTCACAGACTGAGGCATGAGATAACGTGGTTGAGTCAGGGAGTTGGATTTCTACCACTTTTGTACTTCGCTAGGCAACAGATAAACTGGTTTAAATAGTTGTATATATGTACAGCTCTTTAGTTGCCTTACTTTGTTTTGTCATTGAATATATTAATATTAAGAACGTTTTCCTTATATTATTTAACCATTCTCTCTTATAATGGTACGTAAAATGTTTTTGTTTTATTACGAATTGTTCATCTCTCGCCAAAGAAAGTTGTATAAATGGGTTCAATATAACAGAACATAAAACGTAATTGGTTAATTACTCTTAACAGGTTTCTCCTCTGTTAATGTGCAATGGGAACGTAGTAATAACTATTGTAAATTTGTCAGCTCGCATATGTAGGATTAATTGTGATTACCTAACATCCTCTACTTGTGTGCAATCGATATTTTATCAGTTACTGGAACTTTCGTCTTTCACAAACATAACTGGGATTATGGTTGTTACCAGATGGCGCCACGGGCAACGCCTATGCAGTTGGTTCATGGTAATTCTTCACCATTCAAACCTACAAGATCAGTGGTTCCCAACTTGGAGTCCGTATAGGTAACACTATCTCATTAAACAAGTAATTTATTTTAAATTCCATACTACGATTATGTACGTCTATCATTTGATAGTGAAAAATGGGGAAACGAGTTAATTATTAGTAAATAAAAACGTTTTTTTACGTAAACGGAATCTTTTTAAAACATGGGGCCCTTGGTGATGAAAAGGTTTGGTAAAAAAGTAGCCCAAGAGTTGGCGGGTGGTGGTGGTGACTAGGTGCCTTCCCTCTAGTTTTACACAGCTAAGTTAGGGATTGCTAGCTCAGATAGCTCTCGTGTAGCTTTGTGCGAAAACTCGAACGAACTTTTTTGGTTTAGAGCAGAGTTGCTTAGGTTGTTTGTCGTCGTATTGAACATTCACTGAATACATAAACCCTAACTGTTAGGTTCAAATACTTTTATGGGTTTAATGTTCGTTTTACTGTGATTAAGAAAACACGTTAGTCTAAGAGTCGAACGGCAGGTCAGTGCCAAAGGTTCAGCCAAAACTAATGTTTTTACAAATACAAAATAAATATGAAGTTAAATGAACGTCCGGTGCTGTAATTAAAATATAACCCTATTGAATATAATTAAAATATGTTTCTTTGTTTTGTTTGTTTTTGAGCTACTCGAGGGCTAACTGTGTTAGCCGTCCCTAATTTAGCAGTGTAAGACTGGAGGGAAGACAGCTAGTCATCACCACCCACCGCCAACTCTTGGGCTACTCTTTTACCAACGAATAGTGGGATTGACCGTCATATTATAACGCCCCCACGGCTGAAAGGGCGAGCATGTTTGGCGTGACCGGGATGCGAACCCGCGACCCTCAGATTACGAGTCGCACGCCTTAACACGCTTGGCCATGCCGGGCCAAAAATATATGTTGATAGTACTTGGAATTTGTGTTAACGTGTATAATGCCATTTGACAAATAAAGAACAATGAAAATTTGAGTCATTTTTGACTTATAATATAAGTCTAAAACGTATACAACGAAACAATAACGTGTATTTCTGAAAAAAAAACTCGTTTGCCAATGTCGTTGGCACATATATCTACGAGAATTTCCATTAGATGGCGCTTGTGACTGAAACTAATTTCTTGATTCCGCCAACAATCACTGTAGGTTTTGTTTGTTTTGGAATTTCGCACAAAGCTACTCGAGGGCTATCTGTGCTAGCCGTTCCTAATTTTGCAGTGTAAAACTAGAGGGAAGGCAGCTAGTCACACACATCAAAACTAGTAGAAGATTGCTACATGTCGTGTATATATTTTAGGCTACTGACGTAAACAAACGTCTTTGTTTCAACCATGCAAGTGTATGTACGATATAGACACTCATCTCTCAGTGTACTTGGTACACAGACTTTTAAATCTTAATGTTTTATGCGTGCGTTGGCGTTGGCTCGTTTTTTTTTTTTTGTTTTCTTGTCGCCAAAAAATCCGTAAACTAAATTACTATATTCTACGTAAAGTTTTAAAGCTGATTTAAAAGAGTAATTATTCAACATAATTTAAAAAACTTGCATGGTTTGTACTCTTACTATGATATGTATCAGTCATTTTTAATAATACGTCATTGTATTTTGGCTTCTCGTTTCGGTTAGTGAACCACATACTACTTTGACTCCAATATTCCAAGATACACAGTTATGAGATGTGGGTTATTGATTGATTGATTGTTGTAATAAAACCTCGACTTGTTCTCACAAAAACGTTTTTAGCTCTATGTTGGAAAACTTGAGTTGAAATTCTGAATATATTTTCAAACATAACGAACTAAAACTGTAATATATATATAGTGTCTATACAATTCTCACAAGGACACCAGAGTCTAAAGGCTTATCACGCTGAAACCTGAGTTTTCGATACCCATGGTTGGCATAGTACAAATCACCCATTGTTTATCTTTGGGTCTAAAAACATAAATAATCCACTGATTGAGCTCGTGACAATTCCTGCTTCCATTCCCTTTCAACATGTGTGTCAGCCCATGAAGCATCTGAACACTGATATTAGGAATTGTGAAACTTAAGCCAGTTAAAACACTAGTGAGGTAACACCTATAAAACACTAATTTTGGTAACCCTAATAAAACACTAGTGACGGTTATCCCCTATAAAACTTAGTTCTTCTAATAAATGTAGTTGAAAATATTGAAGTCATAGAACTGAAGTAGATTCGGATTCGACTGTTTATTTTTTGAAATCTAGAAATTGTTCCACGTTTTATGACTATTGAGAAAACGTTGTACGTAGTAAGCTGATTGACGAGATATTTACATTTAGGTCACGACTTATCACATGATGTATGATTTTAATAACCATCACCTAAGTGGGTGATTTACCTTAGAACATTGGTCAGACTTATTGCAGCTGTAGTATTATGTTCCATTACTCTTCACTTGTTTTGAACATCGTAGTTACTGTTTAAATAATTGTGACGTTTGGGTTTTACTGTGTGTAGCTAATGTGAAATATTGAATACTTGTGTTTAAGTTTTTATTTATTTTAGTTTTTTACTGTCTCACCGACACTACGTCAAACTGCATAAGATTAGATGTCGATGAGGCCAAATGGTAAAAGGCGCTCGACTCGTAATTTTAGAGTCGCGGGTTCGAATCCCCGTCACACCAAACATGCTCGCCCTTTCAGCTGTAAGGGCGTTATAATGTTACAGACAATCATACTTTTCGTTGAGAAAAAGTAACTAAAGAGTTGGCGGTAGGTGGCGATGATTAGCTGCCTTCTCTCTCGTTTTACACTGCTAAATTAGGAATGGCTAGCGTAGATAGCCCTCGTGTAGCTTTGCGCGAAATTCAAAACAAACAAACAAATTTATGTTGGTGAAATCAATGCTCTCTTAGATCAGTAACACAACACAGCCCTGAGTATATCATGTAGAGATTTAAAGAATTAAGTCTCTTGATATATGATCGTTAAATAGAAAGAAAACCACAGAAACGGTTTATTTTATAGAATCCTGTAAAAGTGCACAAAATGCTATTCATTAAGGTTTGGTTTTATTTTTACACGTGCGGTGTCATCTGATTTATAGCTTGGAACAAGAGAAGCATTTATGGGTGACTGACCGCTGACAGGTTTCCTTTTCTTCAGTGCTATGCTGGCCCTAGGGCCATGGAACAGACACTCTAGGTACTCTGTGTGCCTCTAGTTAAAGGAGGAAATTCAATGCCGTGCGTCTATAGATCTTTATCACCCTCATTCAGAAATAACTGTCCATTAATTAATATGTTTTGTATAATATGTGAAACCGGATACTTGCGCAACTCTTGAAATAAAAAGTACGTTGTCATCATGGTATGTTGCAGGTTCTACTACTGTAGATTAACCATTCCACACTTGTATATACACAGATGGTGGGGGTAGCCCTTGTATGATGTAAGGGCACGAATCTTTATAAAACAATCAACACCATTTGATCCTG
Organism: Tachypleus tridentatus; assembly: GCF_004210375.1. Taxonomy (NCBI): domain Eukaryota; kingdom Metazoa; phylum Arthropoda; class Merostomata; order Xiphosura; family Limulidae; genus Tachypleus; species Tachypleus tridentatus. Next base: position 143,509,509 of record NC_134834.1, read on the forward strand.
AAGGAGAAACGTCCATCTTTCGAAAGCACTCGGGTTATAGGGGTTTTATTTTGTATCAAGATTTCTTGAACCTGTGTTTTTGTGACATCACGAATAAATAAACACACACACACACGGTGGGAGTGGCCCTTTTATGATGTAAGGTCACCAGTCTATGCAAAATAATCACTATCATCTGGCCAAGCTCTTAAAAGAACAGAGCATGTTTATAAAGGGTGCAAGGTATCTCACCTGTCACCCACTCTGGCAAAACGTGTACAATGATGGAGAGATTTATTAGAACACCCTATTTGCTCGTGTATTTTTTGATTTGTTATACTCACGAAATAAAGCTATTGTAGATTAAAATCAAATATTCGACAAAGCGCCAAAATAAACAAATTATGATGTTATCACTTTATCCAGCATTTTTTTCTCTGTATTTAATTAAACGTTTTTGAGAGAAAAACAAAACGCAGTAACAAATGGTTAAGAGCAGTTCTTCAAATGTGTAGTTTAAATACAAAGAGGTGCAACATTGAAACACATGAATGGTTTTAGTTTCTGTTCCAGTCATAATTGAAATATAAGGTTTTTAACGCTGAGTTTTTTTCGTGCAGTTACATAAAGAGATATAAGGGATTTTTCGTTTAAAAACTTCTTCCAGTATAGCTAAAATAGTGGTTGTACTGCTATTAAAAATGTGAAACAAAAAAAACAACAAAAAAACAACACTTTAACAGAATTAGTCAAATATTTATATAGTATACTGAAAATGTAACAAAATTTGTGAAGCACACTTTGGAAAGATAGGCGGAAACCTAGTGCTATAACATCAGATAAAACAAGGGAGTGAACATACACGTTCATAGGAATGGATGTTGGATACCTGTAAATCTTTTCCTTCAAAAACCGAATGGAAATTGTAAAGAAACTTACTGACGACAATAATAAGTGGCGTATAGAAAAAAAGGTTTAAAGAAGTACAATTTCAAGAATATCGCAGAAATATAGTATTTGTGGAACAGGAACAGAATATAAAGAGAACATAGCAAAGAGACTTGATTTTGCAAATGAACTTGTATCCCAATCTTAGGAACAATAGCATAAGGTACTTTACAGATCGGTCCAAATTTATCTACTCTGGTTCTAACGAGCGTGTTATATACCGAAAAGACACACACCGAAAAGAAATGAGAGCTTGCAGAAGGGAGTGCCTTGTGCCAACAATCAAACAGAGGTTCCATGATGTTTTGGAATGCAGTATCTATGAATGGTGTTAGATAACTTTACATAACTGAAGGAATTATGGGTCAGCCTTGTGCCAACAGTTACCTAGAGGTTCTATGATGGTTTGGCGTACAATATATTTGAATGGTGTTGGTTAACTTTACATTACAACGTAGGTACTACATTAATTACTCCATCATGTTATACGAGCTGGAAAGAGGCTGATTGGGCAGAAATTCATGTTTTAAGATAATGACCTGAAACACACAAGAAACGACAAGATTATATTGCGTGTAAGGCTCGAATAATGACTGTTGTTGAGGTATTGCAAACAATTTGCACACAATTGCATGTTTTTTGTAAGTTAAATTTGTGTAATCGATGTCGTTACTGTGTAAAATTTTATATTGTTCTGTTGAAGTTTTTCAAACATTTTTATCTTGGGAGAAAATTATATGCAAAACAAGTGTAGAAACAAGTTAGGAGACATCTGTACGATTGTATATATGCTGATCGTTGTTTGGGTTAGTTGTCTATTTCTTGATAAGTAAGCCTTCGTTAATAAAAAACAATGATGTGCAAAGCTGTCTATCAATAGCGGAAAATTATTAAAGTCCAAACTTCACGTGTTGTGAAGTCTTCATTAAATACACCTTCACACACCAATTTGGATCAGTTATTTATGGAAATTATGACGTAACTCAAATTGCCTTTTTTTCTATCTGTTGCAAATCCCAATCAGTTGGAAACCATCTTGCACAGTGGTGAAAGCTTCCAAATGAGGGCGCATGCTCGATTAGGAAATTTCTACTGAGAAAAAATCCGTAAACGAAAACCTAACTCAAAGAGCAGAAGTTACAAAGTTCTTTCAGCTTAATGATTGGTTTTAAGAGTTTCCGGTTATCATCAACAGTCGGGACAAGTCATCAATCCATAGGATCTTGTCAGAAAACTCATTTATCCAAGCTCTGTATCTTTGTACAGTCTGTTCCCTTGCAGATATTTCCTTACTGATAATTCGACTAATCTGAGTGATTAGCACATGTCTTGTAGAAATTTTACCACAAAAAGGTACTGGGTATCAGAAAACAGAGAATGAAATTTCTTTTCAGTCCAATTTATGCAATTATCTGATTGTCCTAACTATTGCCGAAGCAGTTTATCCCAGTGATAATTATGAGGTTAGTTACAGCATTTTTAGAGACATATACCACTTGTTCCTCTAAGTATATACGACCAGATTTTTCTTGTTAGCTGAGTCGAGACCATATAAAATAATGATTCATGTTATTGAAATGCAAGACAGTTATAAGAAGGTTGAGCTGTTGGCCTATTTAACATTCGCATGCACCTCATGTAACTACTTTAACTTGTAGTTGACGTTTTTGAGCTTACGACATGCAAGATACAAGCCAGTTCAGTTGCATCTGAGTAGCTCATGTTCAGCAAGTGTACATAGGTAAATTAATCGATATAATCGATTACCTGTAAAGAACGATTACGTAGATGTGTGTGTTGTAAACTAATCGATTAATGGTACGAAAACTAACTCAGTGTAACTAGTTTCTGGTTATTAATTTCGTCAGTTATTTTAATAATCGATTCAACCGAAATTACGATTAAATCGATTGTCACAAAACTAACCAATCAATCGAACTTATAGTTTCACATTATTTCAACTCTCCAACCAAACGAAATGTTGTCATTGGTTGTTTATTGTTAAGCCTTCTGATATGGGGCGTCTTGGCTTCGATTTATATGCTTGTCAAAAATTTATTTTACAAAATAAATTCACGTTGAAATAGAGAGGGACTTTACATTAAAATACATTTGTTATTCTAATTTTTATGTTGTGTCGCTTTAACATTTGGCTACTTGAAGAATATCAAAAGCAGTAGGTTTAACTTTAAGTATATATTTGTCTAATAAATAAATATTCCTTAATGGTTTGGCACAGATTGCGTAGTTGCTTTGCGCCATAAAACACCAAACCTTAGTGGGTTGCAAAGCGTTTGAATAATTGTGCAGTTGTAGGTAACCGCCACATTATTGTAATCACGCTTATAAACGTTTGAAACAGTATATGAATTTTCTGGAATAACAAACTTCGAAAAGGGTACACACTACGTAGTATTGTTGCAAAAGCTAAATGAGAAATGAATAAATCTTGCATTCTTAAATGTTAGTTAAACAATGCAGGTGCGTTACGTGTGTTATAATTCCATGTGTAAATTTTAATACTTAAGAATGATTTAAATCTAAATTACTGTGCATGAAGCTTTTCATATTTTTACCACACGATAAAATGTTTGAGAGAAAACTTTCAAAAGCGAATTTAATATGTTAATTCTAAATATATTTCCACAATTCACTCAGAAATACTTTGTGACCGATATTTTATTGGTTTCTCTCTTTTTTTTCCGAGATTCATAAATAAAAATAATTTTTCTTCTGAATCTTGGATCGTTTTCCTTAGTTTTTATAAAGGCTTGGCTGAAACCTTGTTACGGTTCCACACCATGTTTGATCATTTAAGACTGAAACGTAGCTTTGAAAGCGGCTATAAAGAAACTTTGAATCTCATTGGATATAGCAATAGTTAGTCTGTTATGTAGTAGTAGAATAAATGCAAAGGTTTAAAACTTTTTTTTTTACGTTTCTGTAAGCGTTTTTCTCATTCGTTTATAAAGTATGAAGATATTTGTGTATGTTAAATTTGCCTGTTAGAAGGGCACAAAGTTTCTTCAATGAGAAGATTTCATACAGCTTGAGATTATTTAATCAAATATAGACTGAAATTATTGAAAAAAACTATTTGAAGTTTAACACAGTAACAAATGTAGAATGTTTCATCATTGTCAAATAGAAGAAAAACACCAAGTACATAAACGCACAGTATGGAACAAAAAATCTCATAACTAGAAACTGCTCAAAACTTGATTATCCCACGTTCGATATTACATATTTAGATCGTTGAGGACTTGGGAGTATCCGGTGCATTTTACCCCTTCTTCCCTCCTGTGACTCTCACTAGTACAGCGGTAAATCTACGGGTTTACAACGCTAAAATTAAGGGTTCGATTCCTCTCGGTGGGCTCAGCAGATAACCCGATGTGGCTTTGCTATAAGAAAACACAAACACTTCTCTCCTGAATTAGTAATTTCAGAACTTTTCAATTCTTACAGTCTCCTCCCAGTGGCACAGCGGCATGTCTGCGGACTTAAAACGCTAGAAACCGGATTTCGATACCGGTGAGGGGAGGGCAGAAAACAGATAGCCCATAATGTAGTTTTGTGCATAACTTTAAACAAACAAAAAGTATCCTAACGCAAAATACTGATCTAACTTCACATTTTCAGAGCCGTGTCCTCGACTATAATGCCAGTAGCATTTGGTTTAGTTTTAAATTCGTGTTATTCGGTTCCAAATACTCGCAAACAGTTAATACTGCAGTAATTCGCTTCGCTCTGTAAACTCTAAAACAGTTCCAAAATCAAATTACACTTTCTTACAAAATATTCGCCAACGTGTATTTATACATAAAATAATTTTAATTTCTACTACAGGGAGTCTTATTTCTGACGTATATATTTAATGTTCAGAGACACTTAGCCCTATCAACGTCACGTATATAGCGATCCATTTCTGTTAACATATCATTCTTGTACGACTTCAATAAAAAGAACAGCGAAAGGAGCAATCTATCAATTTGTCTTTTAGTGGAAATAGGTGTGCATAATTACGTAAAAATGTTGAGTTTGTGGTGTTTGGTATTCTGAAAGATGCAGTAAGTATTGGGCGAAAGGAAAAAGAGTTGCATGAAAAAGTAACATATTTTTAAAATACCATAAATAACTAAAGTAATAAAACAAAAAATGTTTTAACTCGTTTATTTACTGACAATACATGACTTCCATACACGCATACACTATTGTGCAAAAAATGGAACATTTAAAAAGCGTATTTTTAGTAATAAAATAATGGTTTGTTTGAATAATATTGAAGTTATTTTATCAGCATGATTTTAACAATATTATGTTATTTTTTTCTTAATACATCACAAGTTAGCAGTCATTGTAGATCTAATTTATAAATTCTAGGTGTGCAAAAGAAATGGAACTAAAACTAATTATATATATAATCATGTTTTCACGAACTTTCCCGCCTTTTTTAAATATACAAATATACCTGTAACTTTTTCTGTGGTTTTTTTCCCCCTAGTTTTGAGTACTGAATTTTGTATTTAGCTTTTTAAGAGTTGTTTTTGCTACGTATACCCTGCATACTCTAATAATGTTCTGTAGTTGTTCCTGTGTTTTGTCTGTTACTCTTTTGAGACAGGTTGTTTGTTGCCAGATTTTTTTTTCATAATTTCGAATATATGTTTTCTCCAATTTAATTTTGAATCGTACATTAGGTCTAAAAATTTTGCTGACGAACAAAGAAGAGGGAGCTTGGGTGCAATTTAGCAGGTTTTCTAGGTAATCTAAGTGATTTTACGAATAATATTAATTTTGTTTTTATATATGAATTTTAATTCTCTATTTCTGACAGTACTCAACTATTTGATTTTAAAACTGGTTGTAAATTATCTGGTGCTTTTGATGGTGTGTTTGAGTTCTTCGAAATGGCCACCAGTGGCGGATATAAGATTGTGTGGACCCTATATCCAATGTAATTTTACGTACAATAAATTTATCAATGGGTCCTCTGGCTGAACCTTCTCTAGCCTTTGCATAAATATGCCACTGATGGCCTCATCGTCAAGAAACTGTGAAGTTAAACTACAGTTAGTATCATTTAATGGCATGTCGCTTACATGCATGATGTACAGGATAGGGCTAACTGTCCCTACCTGAAGAACACCCACCTCTGGAGTAAAGTACTTCAACGTTTATTCTACATTTTCCGTTGACAAGAAAGTTGGACAACCAGCAAATAACTCCTGTTGTTAATTCCATTTGTTTAAATTCGAATCTTACAACTTCAGGGAATACAGTGTCAAATGCTTATTGGTGTTTGACTCCATTTTTAAAGTTTCTGCATTTTTATTTTTTAATATATATTGTATGATTTTATTGAGTTACAATGTAAACATTTCTTGTTTTATAATTCAACAAATAAAATAACATCTCCAACAAATTTAGTGATTTTAGTTAAGTTCATTGATTATTGGTTAGGGTAGATGACTGCAAAATAATCTGATGACCCAAACCTTTATCGAGTATTAGTTTTGCATTTATCCTATTCAACCAAGTAGTAACGTAATTGTATTTTATTTAAATAGCATACTTATGTTGGCTAACTGGCGACTTAATTATTTTCTACTTGTAATTATGATGCGTTTTAAATAAAAACATGATTACCCATATAATTCTATTAGACAAAAAATAGACCCTTTTGCAAAATGAATTGGAAACACTTAGAAAAGATATATTCGAAAATTACTTAAAGAAAATGTTACGAATAAAACAAAGATTAGCACTGTTAGAATAATAAAACAAAGATTAGCACTGTTAGAATAATAAAACAAAGGTTAGCACTGTTAGAATGATAAAACAAAGGTTAGCACTGTTAGAATGATAAAACAAAGGTTAGCACTGTTAGAATAATAAAACAAAGGTTAGCACTGTTAGAAATAATGAAATGATGAAAATGTTGTGAGGTCCAACACACACTAAGTTCTTCTCTTTTCTCCTTTTTTTTTTTTAATGCTTATTCGAGCAAGAGGAGTGGTACAGGGGGCGTCGATCAATCGATTAGTAAATTCCGCTAATATCCCACTTCTAGCTGCAGGCAATACATAGCCAAGTCAAGATTTTTAAACTTTTGTTCACTTACTGTTTTATTGTAACGCGTATCTTGACGTATGTTGCTTTGCCCGCCTACTGATACATAAATTAATATACACAAACTACCGAGAGTACATGCATTTCACATACTCTCATGTGCATTCCGGTACACCTGCACTGGACAGAAAGCATACATCAGATCCACTGGGAGGTGCACTACTTGTCTCAACCTAAGGATATTCGTAAAACAACCAGTTAGTTGTTGGTCATTTACATAGTTTGCTATAATAAAGTGCAGTAAGTGCTCATTCCAACCCGTTTCATTAGAGTTTATGGACTTAGCAAGCAGATTTAATTTTACAAGAGTTTTCTATTCAGCCACACCTTCAGACTGAGGAAAATATGTTTATAGTACACCCGTCACAAGGCACAGCTGTGCAGACAACTGACTAAGGAAGCTAGTTCCTTGGTGCTTGAAGAAGTTTCGAGATGCTTGGAATCATGGGCTTTATTCTTCAGCTCATGCATCAATTAATAGATAAGCTTTTGCTTCATTGTCACTGCTGCTACAATGGTCTAGATTGCAACTGTTCAGAATCTGGACAGTGAATGAATGGATATTCTTGTGTAGTTCTGTAGCTTTATTATGTTATGTAGTCATGCATTCTAGTTTGTTTTTTAATTTAGCTGTCATTTTAGTGACACGTAGTCCATATAAGTTGTGGTGGTAATGTTTAACACATTTCACGATTGTAAGCAATTACTTCTTTGTTACTTAGTATCAATGATCAGAAGCCAATAACATAAAACTCGTAAACACAATTACACACTTCATAATGTTCTTGCCTTCAACAAAACTGCACTTATTCTATTTCTATTGGCATCAGTGTTTAAGAAATAATTCAGATGAGGGTAATCAAGGATTAGCACTTTCTCTAAAACATGCTTCAAGAAATTAAACTTGTTCATTTTCCAGCATCCATATTCTGTCTGTCTTAGTTAGTGCAGACAGTTGTACAGCTTTTGGAAAAAATTGTCCCCAAACCATCAGTAGTACAGGGTGTTTGGAAAATCACTGTGTACTTATATATTTATAAACAGACATGTTTCAATATAGAATACAGGAGGTAAATATGAATGACAATTATAAAGAATGTTGAAAGTGACCCCCATTGGCATCAGTGCAGGCCTGGATCTTTCTTATTTTGTTTCTAAACACCGCTATCAGTTGCTGGCTTGAAATAGACTGAATACAATATGATTACAAAACTGCACAGTGAGTTTCCGAACACCCTGTATAATGTGTGACCAGAGAAATGCCATCTGCATTGATGAGATGCCCTTTCAGTGAAGTTCTCTGTGTGTAAGATTTGTCATTCTCTTATAGGTGGCAGGTGCAATACATAGAACAAGTAGTATAACGTAGAAATGTTATGGAACTGAGTGCTAAAAGCAGGTTTAATTTTAATTGCCAGAAGTAAAATATATTGTGAAGAAACCAAAAGGGGGTTTGAGTACATGTGGGTACTCATCCATTTGTGGCAAATTAAAAGCACTGATGTGTATTACTGCATTTACCTGTTTAAACTCCACTCGGAACCTTGAAGTTCCTTCTCCTCTCTCTCTGTTTTATAATTATTGGAAAAGACTAAACATTTTTTAAAGTTGTATTTTCCAATCCTTCAACATCATTTCTTGGCTGAGAATATCCCTTATGCTTCAAGGAATCCTACGCAGCTGTTGTGTTTACAGACATATGCCACTTCTATCTACATAATACAAGTGATTGTTGTTGGACCCAATCAGCTGTAAGGTCTCAGAGTTACAGATGTAACTTTCTGTGTGAGAAAGAATCTAACCTCTGCCAAAAGTCTTGGAGGCTCATGCACCCTGAGGAATCTGGTGTTCTCGGGAAAAGCTAGCTATAGAACACTGAGATGCATAACGCTATGTATCATTATCATGTTCAACACCAATAGCAATTTTAAATCACAGTATTTCCTCCCATGGACTGTGAAGGTTTTTCTGTAGAGCTGACAAAAAATGGGCCGAGGCTAAATTAATTTTAATTCTAAATAAGCAATAAGATAATAAAAAATGTTGAATTAAATAAATTATGCAGTGTGTCAAACGATGTTATTGTTTTTACTATGACACTTTTTCAATCATCATACTAAAATTATAAATTGGCTCTAACGTTATTCATGTGAAAAGAGCATCTGACTAAAAGCATTGGGGAATCACTGTTAGAGCATGATTACTGAACATTGCAGGTTGTAAAAAGCTTTTGACTGATTTAAATATCCAGAGGTTTACAGTGTGATGTTGATCTCTTTGCTTGAGAGTAACAGGAAACTTCTTTGCAGGTCTCAATCACCATGTACAAGTCAACTTTGTCTTTGGGCTAGTTTATGATCATTTGAGGAATACAAAGAGACTTTCTCCTTGAAACCAAAGACTTCTAGACTGCATGTCAACACCATGATCTACCTTTACCATACATGTAATATGTTACCAACATAAGGTGTGCCATTTGTGTCAGCCAGTGTTTCCCTTAGTCACTGTCAAAATCTTGGTCTCAAGGATATATAACGAATACAAACAAAATTATTTCCACAGTTTACAAAAACTCTGCAGGAGAAGGTTTTTGTCAGGTCTGTGCAAAACTATCAAACAGCTATATGTTACCACTATGTTTTAAGTAATAGATTAGAGAAAAGATAACGAACACCACTCATTATCTATTTTCGGGCTATTCTTGTCAGACCAAGTAGTTGGATTTGACACTTAATCTTATCCACTCACGACTCCAAAGTATGGAATACAACTGTTTCTTTGTTTGATGGTAGCATGATATAACCCATAGAATCTCATTTATACAGTCCAGCATATTAACCACTGAGATGTGCTTGGATCTTAAGAAAAAATATCTTTTAATCCTTATCATACTCTCAGATTAAGTTCTCAGCTTTCTGCCATAAGTTCTACCTACTCTTAGGTATTTACAGACGACACAGTAACCAGCAAGTTTACACCTATCACAGCTTTCTGCCATAAGTTCTACCTACTCTTATAAAGGTGTTTACAGACGACACAGTAACCAGTGAGTTAAAGAAAAAGCAGGTCCAAACTTACTCCATGAAGACATCTTCTCACCAAACCAAACTGTATCTTAGTGACTTGCTCTGAATTAAATGTCTTCAGATGCACCAGTTTCTGAAAGAATGTTGTGTGTTTGCAATACACAGAATATTAAAAGGATGTTCAGCAGAAAATAAACACATTAAGCGAAGAATTGAAACAGACACAAGTCAGAAACAAAATTTGTTCTCACAATAATGAATCTCAACTCTACCAGCTAGATTAACTGCTCAGTTATACAGATATTAGGCTGATGGGGCAGGAAAAATCCCATGGGTAGGAGAAGACAGGAATAAGAACAATGGTACATTGCATTGTTAAGAAATATAAAAGTCCAAGTGCGTCAACTCACTATCCCAGATTACCCATTTTAATGATCTTTCTCACTGTATATCCAATGAAATAAGTATCTTAGCTTATACTGATAAGTACAAGTCTCTGTATTAACCCTTGAAATTAGTAGGTCTTCATTCCACGAGAGCATTTCGACAATACTGGGTCATGCAAGTATAAGCCTTACTGAGCAATCACAGCGGTGTGTAATCTTTGCCTAAGCTAATGGTGTAATACAAGGTTGTAAGCTTTTACATGCTGTCTACAAGAATGTCAGCTAACTAATTGGAGAACATCTGAGTGACATTTTACGAAATTAACTAGTTTCAGTGGTCAGGATTTTTTGTGTATGGAGGTGATATGTAAAATGTGTGAACTATGATAAAGGAACTTTCTAGGATCGTACATAGTTTACGGTTCTACATGTATACCTAAATGACACACACACACATTTATGTCTTTTGCAAGGTAAACAGGATACTTGTAATAATAGTGCCTTCTTTTAAATAAACTAGGTTTAAGTATGTTATGAAAGTTGTCATAATTTGGTCAGTATATGGTCAACCAAGTGCAATTTATTAAACTGCATTATACTAAGGAAATTGTAAATGTCGTAAATTCTATTAAATGTTTACATATTAGTTACCTGTCTTCGGTAAGCTCTTTGTCGAACTATCACTAGTTCCTAGATAGTAATTGTCCATTTGAAATATTGTCAATTTTACCTTCCCAACCTCTTAACAACATAAAATCAGTTACAAAAATCAAATTTAAATAAATCGCATTAAGGAAGTAGAAACTTTCAAAACATTCACAGCCAACAATTTTCCTAAATTAAAATTTCACATCTTAAAAATCCAAGGCCTTAAAATAAATCAGATAAATCTGGTCGACTGCTATTATCTCAACAAGGCGCGTGAGTAAAATTTGTGTAGACGTAACGTTGTTTTTATTCAAGATGCTTTGTGTAGACTTTTTCCTCTTAAATACTGGGAAATTGAAAATGTTTAAAAGCTGGATAAAAGTCAATGTTCAATAGTTTAATTTAGAGCATAGTTTACTTTTTAATTATATGTTGCTCTGAAAACAGTAATTAAATTGGTTTCAATTGTCTTTATAGTATTTCGTTTAGTGCCAAGTGTTTAACTTTTGCCCTGTTTAAATGATGTTGTAAATACGTACTGCTTTATGATTTTGTCGAAACTGAAAATATGTTTTTAAACCTAACGTTATTTAAACTACTTTTAATATCGAAGTTTAACTGTATACTCACTCGGTAGAAATTGCTGGCGTTAGGCCAGCATTGCCAACTTTTTTCGTCAACCTTTATATGAAGGTTATACTGTTGAATATATCATACGAGTGGCGGGGAAATTTAAGTTCAAATGCATTTTATTATTTGTTTTTTCTCTAAGCGAAGAGACCGGTTCTAACATCACGTTCACTAATAATATATTATAAAACATCTCACCCTTTCAGCCGGGGGACGTTATAATGTACGGTTATTTCCACTACTCGTTGATAACGCTTCTAGAGTTTGTGGTGAGTAGTGTTTCACTAACTGCTTGCTAAAATCAGCGGTTCGATTCCCCTCGGTGAACTCGGCAGATAGCCCGATGTGGATTTGCTATATTAAAACACGCACACTAATTGCCTTTTCTTTAGTTCATTACTTAAAAATCAGGGACGACTGGCTTATATAGCCCTCAAGTAGTTTTTCTCGAAATTATATAAATATAAGCTAATTATATAAATAATTAATTTTTTATTGTATATTTCAGATTTATTCAAATAGCATACCAGTTTGTTTTTAGTTTTAATAGGCACACGACGAAACTTGTGATATTACGGCATATAATTTATCTTAATCTGTATGACATAAGTTTGTCTAATTGGTATTCAGTTTTAACCAAAATGTAATACGTTATAGCAAACGTTTTATCTGTTTCTATATTCTGTAAAATAATTAAAAAGCTTCAACTAATCTGTGCAAACAGGATTTTTTTTCTTACGAAGAAAATTCGCTTTCAATCCATTAGTATCTAATTATTTGACAAAGTATAATGTAAATATTATAGTTTAAAATACGTACAGTTGTAAAATGTATTATATAATACAATATGGGATGATTTTTAATTACTTTTGAAAATTATTTTATATAATTTCTACAAGAAAAATACCTGAATTTTTCTTCCCTTAATATTTGACCATTGTTATAAAAACAAGAGGGAATGCTCAATAGCCGCGACGCTTAAAATTATTTCAGGTAGGATTAGAGTGAAGTAATCTGAGATATGTTTCATTCCTTTTTCTTGGCAATATCGAGCGTGGAGCACCTATTTATCCGATTCGATTTTATTACTCATAGAATCTATACCAGCCTACCCTTAAAATAAAATTACTTTAGATAGGATTATAATCTATGAGACCTTGGACGTGGTTAGTGCATCACTCGAAATTATTTGATCTCTTGAATTTAAAACTGCAATTAAATCTCAAATCGGTCAAGAAATGACGGAGCTATGAGCTAAAAATTTGTACTTAAGAATAAAATAAAAAACTGAGAGCGTTCGTTCTATAAACCACTTGGCCGCAGCTAACAATGATTGATACGATTGTAGGGAAGGAAAGGCATGAAAGTGAAAAGTGATAAAATTATATTGAGTGTAGAGGCTTTTCTCACTGCTGAGTTATGTGTATATAATTTTTACCAGTATTCTAACTAGATTTTTTTTTCAGGGACACGGGAGTTCTTGGACACTGAAATAACGAATGTTTTGAGGAGCAGCATGACACGTGTTGCTTCGAATTGTTTATGCGTTTTATTTGTTATTAAAATAGAACAGAACAAGAAGAGCTGAACGCCCGATAGAATTATTTTACTGAAGTGTTTTGGTTTCTTAATCTATTAGGCTTAACCCGTAGGATAAATATCCTTTAAAATAGCATAATTTGACGAAACAACTTCGTTGGTTTTGTTTGTTTTGAATTTCGTGCAAAGCTACACGAGGGCTATCTGCGTTAGCCGTTCCTAATTTAGCAGTGTAAGACTAGAGGGAAAGTAGCTAAACAACTTGCCAACTGAGTCTTGAGCTACAATTAACAGTGTATACTATGTTCATAAATCGTAATGCTTTTTTGATCTAACGTTGAAAGTTTATAAATAGATAATATAATATGATAAATGCTTAATTTTGTTCATGCGTTAACACGGTTCTGATTTTGATTACTATGTACTAATGTATAATATTTCATACAGCATTTTCGAACAAGCCGACTCGCATTTTTATACTTCTTAAGTAATGTTTGCACACTGTAAATTCCCTCTTTCGTTGTTCAAGTAATGTGTGATCTGGGAACGCTTGTCCTTTTTCTTCCTCTGGAATAATATATGGAGCTATGAGGTATTGCGCTTTGTCCTTACAGTAATGTGTGGAGATGTGAGAAACTAGAAAAGAATGACTACATGATTAGATTCTGTCAGACATTGTTATTAAAACTTTTTGTACTGGTCACAGGTCAAAGGCCATTCCATCGCATTTGATGTCTTGCGTTCACAATTTTATTGAACTACTATTTTATAAATTATAATTCATATTTTTATTTTATTCATTATTTAATTTCTTAGTTTTAAAGTAAATATTTAAAAAAAAACACGCGTAAACATAGATTTTTCTATGTCACGTAGTTTGAATGCACTACTGGTTCAAATAAGATATTTGTGATGCCAAAATACAATATATCATTTTTATACGAATTAGGAACTGAAGTTACCGATATTGAAAACTTTCAATATAAAATAAGAACCTCTTATCGTTTCTATTTTCCGAAATATCGATCATGTACTGAATCGAACATAGTGGCTCTGTTCACCTCTTTCCATTTTATAAAACGGTACTTTATACAATTTACTTCTACATATGACATTTTAATAATTTATCGAAAACTCAGAATGCCCCCAAGTGGTCTTCTCAGCCATTTTCAAATTTAACGGCGTTGTCTCTTTCTTTCGAGGCAAAACTCATGATGGTATGTTCAGACGTTAGCCAGTTCGATATACAATTTAGTTACTAAACTTGGTAAAATAATGGAATTCTATGGTATCGATATAGTAATTTATGATTTTTGGTTATTCAAATGTTTATATAAAACCTTAAATTATTTGGTTTCATATCTTCCACGTGCGTAATTTCTTAAAGCTTAGTAATCTAATACAAAAGTCGTATCTAGAGATATTTGTTTGCTTTTCTTTTTTGTTTACTGTTCTATATTTTAAGAAAAATAAATGTAAAAATATTGTAAATAGGAATAATGATATACATAGATAATGTGTTATATCTTAAATGTCAATCTATCTTACAAAATATTAGTCCTCTAAAGCACGGCCAAGAAAGCTTTATGTTATTGGATACGGAAACATTAGTGCATGTGCACCGCGTCATTGCAACTTCTGTGATGTTAGCTAGTAGTGGCTGTAAGATAAATATAATAATTATATATATATTAGTCATTCTCTAAGGGAAAAAAGCATAGCTTATATTTGTCTCCTAATTTTCTATGGTGGTTACAAGATCGGTCAAATCTACCGAATATGTATAGAGATTCCGATTCGATAGTGAAAATAACAGATAAAATAAAGTTTTTATTTAAAGACATTTGATAGTTATCTCGAAGTTATAAAACTGTCACGTGAAATTTGAAAATTCTTGTTCTTAAATGTTTTTAAGCTCAAAATGAGAAGTACTCTTCATGTTGCCTAGTCAACATTCTGAAAGAAAAAATATGGGGAATGCCTACGTAGGGTCGATAGGGAGGTATTTGGCCCGGGCCCCAACTTCAAAGGAGCCCTCAAATTTATATTGCATTTGTTAAGTTTCCCAATCCTTATGTGCCTCTCAGTCACACTAAAATGTCGCACACATTGCCAGCTCAGAGCTTCTACTTATATATTCTGATTACGTTTCTCTCACTTTTCCCTAATGCTTGTATTATTTTGTTATCATTCGTCACTTTTTTTTGTTGCTAAGAGCTACAAAAGATAAGTGGCCCGAGGCTCTCTGAACCTGTAAGAGGTTAGATTCTGGCAGACTTTGACACAAAGCAAAATAGCTGTCACAGCTAACCATGGTAGACGTGGATAATACATTTCTTTCGCAGTAGGTAAAATGGATAACTGTTACAGTATAGAACTTCTAGCAACACTTTCCTTGTGAAAATCATGCCCGTGAAACACAAGACTAAAATGTAAAGAACCCTAATTTTGTACATTTATTACTTGCATATATAGGAAGAAATGGTGCATGCTGTATGTCAAACTGTTCGATTCATATATAATTACGTGCGTGTATGCAAGGGACATTTCTAAAGTTTCTAAACATATTTTTGCGTCCACTGCATGTACATAGTTTCATGCACGAAGAAACGGAATACCTAGATTAGTGTATTTAAAATATAGAAATGTCATGAGGATTGCATGATCAGGATTGGTCTATCGTGATTGTTTTGTGACGTCATTGAACATTTTAAGTATGGGTGTGCACCAAATCACTTAGAAAATATAGTGCATGTGTATGAGCACGCGTGCGTGGCATTCTGTGCAGTGAACTCATTTTTGCACAAACACAGTGCATTTTAACATAACATTAATACTTTGTTATTGTGTTCAAGTCAGGTTAAATATACACCCTTCGAAGAAAAAAAAAGCATTTTAATGACATGTTTTTGCGTGGTAAAACATTTCGCAAATAATGAAATGACTAAACGAGAATGATTTAGAATAGCTCACTTCCAGTTCTTCACAGTGCACCAAATAACTCATTACACTCTATTAATATGCAAATTAAGTCGCAGTAACTTGGTTGTCCTAATTTTCTATTCAAGCAGGTACCATTAGTTTGATTGAGAAAACACGAATAGCAAGTGCAACGGCGACAATATAAGAGAAATCGATTAGCAAACTTCTGCTGCGTCAAGAGACCCGCAATATATAAATACATTTTTTATTTGTTAATGTGATATTTTCTGGTTTTGTTGTTGTTGTTGTTTATTCATTATAAATTCTCCTAGCAACAAAAATAAAAGGTAGGAACACTTAATAAGGCGTAGGAAATGACGTCTAATTGCATTTACAAATATTGTCATGTGTTTTGTTCTTGTTTTCACGTGTCTTCTGTGAGGCAATTGGTGTGTTTTGCGAAAGATACCTCTTCCGAGGTTCACTAAAACTGATCATTTGCTGTTTTAATGATAGGTGTACTTTTGGGTTTGTTTTTAGTTCGCACATGAACTTTATTAGGATCTTTGCCAAATATTGGATGTTGTAATATTGCTGTTATTTAATGGCTGATCATCCATTGAAGAGAATGGTGTAATTGGATCGCATGTGGTTATATCAAGAATGTGGATGTTTTTATTCTGATTACAAAGATGGCTAAGGTTATTTTCGTACTGACTGAATCAGTTTCAGACGTCACTACTACGATGAATTATGGTCTTAGAAACATTATCAACGTTCAGAAACAATATTGGCTTTATCTGTCTTTTTAAATGAATCATGACGTCATTACAACACTGTTTGAACAATACAGTAAGGATTTAGTGCTTCGTATGGTTTTATCCGCCTTCCTTTTATATCGCCAGTAAAACGTTTTATTAAAATATGCCAGTTAAATTTCTATATCAGTTGTCTTCAGTGCTCATAATCTTTTGTTGGGTGAATATGGCCCGAGTGGTCAATGTACTAGTTTCGAATAAGAAATTTTTAAGCCCGATATGTAACAGAACAGTCTCCACACTTACAGCGGCCGTTATAACTGTAACAGTCATTAACGCCTAACTTTATAAGTAACTGTTGCTGCTGTCATATTGCCTTCATCCTCCCAACTTCTCGTCAGCAGTTCTGAATTGTGGGATTTCTGGCTTAAGATAATTTTCAGATTGAAAATAACAAAGGTAATTTTTCGCCGCATTTAATAAAAAAATTGAACTCTTTCACACGTACTTGAAAGTACACTAACGTTGACATTGTTTTAGGAATAATTTAAACTACTTTTTTGTGTAAAGTTAGCCGAATTACGCAGCCAAGAAATATTTAATTATTCACTTTATCAGATTCATAAATATTATTTCGGTACCAATCTTGTTAACTCTTTGTAACGTAAACTTTTTAGATCCGTCTTGTATTTTTTTTTTTGTTATTACTGTTTGTTTTGTTTTTGAATTTCGCGCAAAGCTACACGAGGGCTATCTGCGCTAATCGTCCCTAATTTAGCAGTTTTAAGAATGGAGGGAAGGCAGCTAGTCATCACCACCCAGCGCCGACTCTTGGGCTACTCTTTTACCAACGAATAGTGGGATTGACCGTCACATTATAACGCCCTCCAGGGCTGAAAGGGCGAGCATGTTTGTTGCGACGGGGATTCGAATCCGCGAGCCTCATTTTATTATTATTTTTCTTCACAAACTTTATCTCTGAGTTATTATAATTGTAATATTTGTTAATTTCCAAAAATAAAACAAAATAAACAAGATTCGAATTCGTGCCCCTGTCGTATAAGCTTGTGTATGTATTTCTAGCATGTCAAGTAGGAGGTTCCAGTTATCTCTTAAGAAGTTCTTTCGCGTACTAAATCAGTTATAGTAAATATAGTAGGGGTTCTCACCAGTGGGGCACATCTTACACGTAGGGGGCATGTAAGGTTCTGTGTAAATGTGGGAAGAAGGGTTACAGCGTTTATATAATAGAATATTTTTCTGTATGTTTTAGTATGAATTTTACTAATGCATAAATATGTATTAATCACACACATTTCCACATCGTCTAATCCGGATCAGTACTTAAGTCAGGTATGATTATTAAAGTCTTACTTCTATTGTTACCATTCTTATAAAATGGGACATATTCTTTGTTACCGTTTTTAACCTTCTCTTAATCTGGAATTCAGTCTTTAATTCCATTGTTAACCTTCTCTTAATCTAAAATATTCTATTTAATACTATTGTTAACCTTCTCTTAATCTAGAATTCAGTCTTTAATTCCATTGTTAACCTTTTCTCTATCTAGAATATTCTCTAATACCATTGTTAACCCTCTCTTAATCTAGAATATTCTATTTAATACTATTGTTAACCTTCTCTTAATCTAGAATTTCTTTTTTAATACCATTGTTAACCCTCTCCTAATCTAGAATATTCTTTTTAATACTATTGTTAACCCTCTCTTAATCTAGAATATTCTTTTTAATACTATTGTTAACCCTCTCTTAATCTAGAATATTCTATTTAATACTATTGTTAACCTTCTCATAATCTAAAATATTCTCTGATACCATTGTTAACCTTCCCTTAGTTTAGAATATACGCAACTTTACCGTTTTTTTATCCTTGTCTCAATGTGAGACATTCATTGTTACCATTGTATCTCAAGACGGGTAGTATGGGTATTGAAACTTTTATTGAAATATAGTAGAGAACAACGTTTCGACCTTTTGGAGTCATCTTCAGTTTAATCTGTATTTTATTTTAATTAAAGTTTTAATACACATACCAGCCGTCTTGAGATACATGTTTACTTCAAGTGAGTTTCTCGTATTCACTTATTGTTAACCTTCACTTAAACTAAAATATACAATATTTCTGTAGACATTTTCCTACGCTTTTCACGATAACTGCTGGTATGTGCATGTATAAAGTATTTATCTTTGATATTTGTTTATCATTATTTTCCATTTACAGGGCTTACAGAATTAAAAAAATAAGCCTAATATTTCTTCTCATTGCTATAATCAGCACTAAATAGTTTTAAATGTTTGCCAAGGTTCGTGAGTTGTTTTTATTTTTTCGATTATCGTTACTGCAAACTCTATCAGTTGGTTTGGTTACGTGATTTTATTGGTAAGAACTGGGAGTAGGCCGTGATCTCAGTGTAGGTATTACAAATTTGGAAATAATTTAAACTACTTTTGTTCGTAATAAACACAAAACGAATGAGGAATATTAGCCAAATTAGGCCCTTTAAAATTGACTACTTCGTTTCTACACTGCCCGGCATGGCCAGGTGGTTAGAGAGCTTGACTCGTAATCTGAGAGTCGCGGGTTCGAATCCCTGTCACACCAAACATGCTCGACCTTTAAGCCGTGGGAGCGTTATAGTTGGTGGTGCTCATTAGCTGCCTTCTTTCTGAGCTCACACTGCTCAATTAGGGTCGGCTAGCGCAGATAGCCCTCATATAGCTTTGAGCTAAATTCAAAAACAAAATCGTGTGGATTCTTAAACAGGTATACACAACTTTTCTAAACCTACTATCTTTAGGTGTCAACGTTACTTTGAAACTTTTAAGACACATTTTTGGGAAAATTAATAGAACATTGAAGCCGTTTTTTTAAACTATATAATCGTAAAATTCAGTGCATGACCGTGTTAAGTGTTTTCATAATAATTACTGTCTTCACATTCAGACCTGCGTAAACGTGAGTTTTTTACCACAAACAGATGGAACTTTCCAGAAGGTTTGGCGGTAAGAGTAGGTGTTACAACAAAAATCAAGTTAAGCAAGCCTATTACATTCGTGATTCGATGTGACTGACAATTTAATGTTTCTATCATAAAACCGGGACGTTATACGCGTCCCGAAAATATTTCTCGGAACACTGAAACAAAATACCAAAAATTGTAACTGTCCCGGTGAAACTGGGACGTCTCGTCACCCTGTTCTAAAGAAGAACTGAAACGAGGTAAGCCTAGAAACAAGTTCTTTAGTCCGAAGTACGTCTTCTAGAAGGCGTCTCCAACGTCTTGATAGTGTTGTTGTAGAAACAATGAGCACCTAATTCTTATGAGTTAAAAATGTCGGTCATTAATATAGCGTGCGTGATCTTTTGGAAAAAAAAATGTATGTATGTACATACATACTTACAAACATATACATGAAAATACATAAATTATTTGTTTATAAAGCTTATTTGAACAAAGCAACTCAGTAAAATTACAAATTACTATTTTGTTTTTATCTATTCAAATAAAAAGTCCTAGATAATCCTGATATGAGGGACCATGAGAGCATTCCTTCTTGAGAACTTGCTTCACTAAGAATTGAAACATGTCAAAAGTTAGATTACACTCCATCAGGCTAACACTGCTAATCTTGTTGTTATATTCCGTTATTAGTTTATATTTATAAAAAAAAAAAAGATTGATTCCCGGTAGGACAGCGGTTAGTCTAGGGACTTACAACGCTGAAATCCAGGGCTTGATATGATTTTCCGTGGTAGACACAACTGATAACCTAATGGGGCTTTGGTGTAAAATAATTTTTTTTAAAAATCCCGTTTGTTTTTTTTATAATAATGATATAATAAGTAACAATCGCTCAGCACTAAAGGCATGCCGATCAAATATCACTATTTTATTAAAATAAGCCAAGAGTTAGCGGAGAGCGCGTTTGACTGGCTATCTTTCCACTAATTTCAGCTCAAAATTAGGGACAGCTAGTACAAATAGTCGTTGTATAACTTTGTACGAATTTCACGAACAAAACAACCACCGATATCCACTTAACTTTGATATCCTAAGTTCGAAATCCGCTGAAAGTCATAAACGAAATACATTATTGTGATTTTCTCCACGAAATGCAGTTTAGCTTGATGTCTGTCCTGAGCAGACGATACTTTGGTGGGCCCTAATGCACATAATCATACACGAAAGAGTTACGACACTTTCTATATGAAATGCAACTGGTTTGATTTTGTTCAGATGTGACATCGTAAACTCGTAAGTCGCTGTATGTAATTATATACGAAAGAGCTGTTTACGCATTTGCCTTACCAAGTGCAGCTTGGCTTGATATTTGCTCCGAGGAGACGCCTTTCCTTAATCAAAGTGATGCGCAAATCATCGCGAGCGGTCCTATTTACCAAGCTCAACATAGGCGAGTGCATTTTATGTCGGAAATAAGTTACACGTGAAACAGCAGAATCTAATGAAATGTACACTTCTCCATCCATCCACCTATCATACCAGTCTTTTAACAGTGTATATCTTCTGTTCTGTAAAACAATGCTAGATAGTATGAAATTTTTGAGAATTCTGTTAAATTAACCATAATTTTTTATATCTTTATTGTACCCATAAAGGTTTATTACAGCAGTTTTCATATTTCTCTTGTTGAGTTTATATGACGGTTTTGAATGGATTCAGTCCTTACGTTTGGAGTATAGTTTTCCTCACGAGCTAGGTGAGGACGGCATAAACATTACTGTGGAGCATACTATAGTTTCTATGCAGAACACATTCATATTTGTTTTGTCATTAGAAACGGGCCTCGTGCGTTAAAATAGTTTGTCACATGAGAAATATGTTGTACAGTCAGTCATTGGTTGTTTTTTGCTAGCAGGTTTGCATTGTTGTTATTAGAAATAAAGTTTGTGTGTATGTGTTGTTTTTACGTACATCCTTATGTATCAGGTACAGTTGTATGTAGTTTTATCAGTAGGTTGATGTGGAGCTGACGTTCAGTGTGCTAAGTAATTTGCTTATGTATAACACGATATATTTTAGTTGTATATGAAAGACAAAAGTGTTTTCTCAAGGTAATGAGAAACCCACTTGAAGTAAAAATGTAATCTTAAAGTACAGAACAACGTTTCGAACTTCTTAGGTCATCTTCAGGTTAAAAACAAATTGAACTCTTCCACAATATTTGAAAATACATTAACGTTGACATTGTTTTAGAAATAATTTGAACTACTTAGAAACACCCACACACTAAGTATAGAAATAAATATAAACAAACGCAAAATCAAAGAAGCCCTGCTTATATAACAACTCAAATCAAAATTGAATCAATATAAATGAACACCTTTATACATACCTATGCTAATTAATAACTTTACATCTAACTGCAACGTCCCCTGCAGTCCTGTACCCGTTTACACTCTTGCCCCTAAGACATGCGCCCATCAACAGTCAGTTGTAAACTCTCTTTGTTAACCTGAAGATGACCTAAGATCGAGACGTTTTTCTGTATTTTAATAAGTGTTTTCTCGTAACTACAAATTAAAAATAAAATACAAAGGTAGAAAAATACCCACAACGCGTGGAATGTTACGAAGTTTGACTGCAAAGTTTCCCTGGTTTGTTTATATACATGACTTTCAATACTATACCAATATAAGTGTACTTTTTTAACGATCAGTATAATGTAGCATTACATTTCTATTTACTATGAACTGCCTGTATATTATGTCGTAAACTTGCTATTTCTATATCAAGATTAATGGCTACAGTCGTTTGATGAGATACGTGCATATTTCTGTAAATATAAGTTCCACACTCACTGATGTACATCTTTGTGTAATAACGTTTTCTACTTCCTCGAATTTAAAGAATTAAATTAACTCTCATATTCATCTGAAGATCACCCATTCGGGAAGCATCTGTACATTATATGAGGCTGCGATGTGTCGTTAAACTTGGGTTTAACTCGTTTAGTCAATTTTTACTTACATTCTGTATAATTAAATATTTAGGTTTTATGACTATTTTATATTAATATATGTATTTTCCTCCCATAACTGGCAGCAATTAACTACAGTGTGAAAAGGTTATGGACTTGAATAATGCTATATGCTCTTAGTTTTAGATCAATCTTCTAATTGTTTCATCATGATGTTTGTGAATAGAAGATAAGTCTAATAAGGTTGCGCACACTGCAGTATAGCTCGTATATCTTGAGATACCTCTACCATTTTCCATTTTAGGCTAGTTTAATTTTCTCTATCTGCGACGCTGTGTAATGCTTGTTGACAAGTTAAATTTGCTAGATATAATGGGTTGTCTCAGTTGGTTAAGGTTCAATTATTTCTTGTAGGCCAAAATAAACATTAGAATTTTCTTTTAAATTTCAGTTACATTTTATTTTACAGCTTAGATATTTGTTCAATTTAGTCGAAGTTCTCAAAACAAGTGAGGGTGTCAAACTCTGCAAACTTATCAATTTAATGCATTTTTTAAAATTTTCATATTTGGTTTATTTTCTCCTTGACACACAATACTAACAGTAATTTCTGTCTTAGTCTGGGATACCACTAGGCCTACCATACTGACTTACTTGCATGTGCTGCAAAATGTTTATTCTGGGAAGACTGATTATTTAAGAGCAATGGAATACGTATACTAAATAACAGGAAATCTGACATCTATATCACAGAGTAATTCAGAGTTTTTCTGAATACCTGAGTTCATGAGAGAGAAGATACTGAAAACAATATAAAATACAAAAGCAGTCTTTATTATTGTATAAAAACTGTGTATGTACTTACTTAGGCAATGAAATGTTGCTTCTATTGGATTATAAATACTCTTCCAAAATTGATTACTTACCAGAGTGTTTGAATTCAACATTCCCTGCTCCACAGATAATGAAGAATTTACCAAAGGGGCTAGTGATACACTACATGACTAATCATCATAATTCAGAAGTGGGAAGGCCTTAACCTTGAGAAACCACCTGGCCTACCATTGAAGAACACTTCTGTCTACATTATTGCAGAACGTGCAGCATTACAGTCTTTCACCAATGGACAGAACAAGTGTGAGCTTAATAGAATGACAAAGGAACAAAGGTATTTAGAACGAAAGTAACTAAACGACTTTCTTTGCCATTTGTGTTAAAACCACACATACTCACAATAACTGATAAATTTTAGAATAATACTATATTAATATGAGAAAGTAGAAGACGTATGGGACATTTTTATACCACATTAATAACAGTTTGTCTGGTATAGTAGATGGATAGAAGAAGATAATGTATTTATAACGGTATATAGTAGTAAGTTTTGGAAGAGTTTGTGATTATTGTTACTAACTAATTTTTAATTATTAGCTAATTATACACTTTGTTATTATTTTAACAGATACTTACTACTAGTTAGTATATCTTATACGTTTCGTCTACTAATCCGCAGACGTCTTGATGGGAGACTTGAGACTGTTCAATGTAGCAGAAGGGGAATTCGATCCTTGGGACTCATGTTTGAAAGGCAAGCATGCTGTAACACATACACACACAAGAACCTAAAAGACTAATAATAATTACAAACCATTACACCGATTGCTACGTGTTTGTCACTACTTTCCCATATATAACTCACGATTTAAATTGTATTTGCTTATGCAAAGGTTATACGATAGCTTAATCTTTTATTTATTGCTCTTTATACAGAGGCTATAGGTAGTTTGATTTGCTACGCTTATTTCTCTTTATGTAGAGGCCCGGCATGGCCAGGTGAATTAAGGCATTCGACTCATAATCTGAGGGTCGCGGGTTCGAATCCCCCTAGCACCAAACATGCTCACCCTTTCAGCCGTGGGGGCGTTATAATGTGACGGTCAAAGAATATCTAGTCTTACACTGCTAAATTAGGGACGACTAACACAGATAGCTGTCGTGTAGCTTTGCGTGAAATTCCAAAACAAACTAACTTTATGCAGAGGCTATAGGAAAGTTTAATTTATTGTATTTATTTCTCTTTATGTGGCTCCGAATTTTCATTACCATGAGCCCAGAATATCAAAGGATACATTTGATTTCCTGATTGTTTTGTAAACCTTTACAAATATTTCTTTTTATAATTACAATTGATCCTTGTTGATCCTTATGAAAATAATTTGTAAACAGTTTCTAAGTTTGGTTTTAAGGAAAATATTTTAGAGTACTTCATTATGAGTTACATAGCCTGGTGTTTGGAGCGCTCGAGTCGCAGGTTCGAATCCCCGTCACCGAATATGCTGCCCTTTCAGCTTTGAGGACTTTATAATGTTTCGATAAATCCCACTATTAGTTGACACGTGAGTTGTCCAAGAGTTTGTGGTGAGTGATGTTATCCAGCTGCCTTTTTTTTAGTTTATCGCTGCTAAATTAGGAATGGCTAGTTCAGGTATTCCTTTTGTATACGCGATATTATTACATATAGCAGTCTACATATGTTTAAAAACAGTGTTCCACAAATGACAAGTTTGTGTTACCCTGTACACTGTTTCACGATAAATGTTCTGGTAACAGGACCGAAAGCTCGCAACTGAAAGTTATTTAATACAGAGAACAGTTGGTGTATAATTCCACAACTAGGGGATTGTCACAAGCTGATTTCCTGCTTTAACATCAGATAGAACAGCTGGCTGATTATTTCAAGGATCATGTACTTTTTTATCACTTTCTGTTCGATTGAAGTGAAATGAAAGCTTTTAAAATCAATGAATCAAAAGCAGTAAGACCGAAATGAGATTGTAGTGTAGAAAAACACGTATGACCTAGCATGACATTATTTATATGGTCATTCGCTGGACTTTTCATCTTTGAGAATTGTTTTTGATATCTGACGCCAAAACAGGGAACGTAAAGATGGAAAACCTGTCCAAATGTGTATGTCTGAAGTGGGGGTCGATTCTACTGTAAAGAAATTATTTTATGTACTTTGGTGTGGCAGTATTTGGATATTGCGACAAAAAATTTCTCATTTTCTCTTGCATGGAAAATTGTTACTTGGCTAACATCCACAAGGCGTCGCTGTGTTGTCTGTGTTTTCGCATATGAAACATTGAGCTCGGTGTTGTTTCGATTAAACCATAGAAGGTCTACGTTTATTGTCAAATTTTTCTAAGTTTGATAACTTTAACTTCAAGACGTGGGTTTTGTTCGCATCATATTTCCGACATAAAGAGAGATAAAATCGCAGATGTGGTTTACATTTGTTCATTGAAAAAATACCACACATGTGGGGTTTTTTTTTTTTTTTTTCATTCGACTGTTGGGAGTGAAGAGATATGGAGTAAACTAATTTGGGCGGAATGAGGGATTTATGGTATATTTAATACCATGATTTTAATTTTTTTATTATGTATTTGTTTAAGAAATAACACCATCTGAAATACACCCACAAACATATAATTTTACTCTTGGGAAAACACTTGCGGTTACCACTAATTTAAATAATGTTTCTTTTAAAATTGCCCTTTTTTAAATACAGTTGTATCAGCCACTCTTTTCAGTTACGCCCAGAACCTCATATTAACCACTCTTTTGCTCTTTGTATTTTTATGTTTTGTCTCTTCTAACGAAACTCTATTAATGTGTTCGTTAGTATATTTTATCTCTTTGTAACAAATATTTGTGTATACATTTTGTCATACTCAAATTTAAATATTTCAATGTCTGACTGTTTCCAACAATTATTCCACTAGAGAGGACATACTGACTAACAAACACGCCAAGAAACACGAGTCAAAGTTTGATTAACTTCTTAATTTTTTGTTAAATCATATACCGTAAGTAGTTAAAACAAATTGTTATTCATTGGGTTGGATAAATAGCACAATCATTTTTGGGGCTTCGAAAAACTTGACTTGAAAGTGCTTGCTTATATGAAGTTTATTAAGTTGTATTGTTTGGTGCAGATCAGAGATCTTAGATGTGAGACGTGATAAAAGTGAACCTGCTTTATACTTCAACTGGTGGGCAGATTATAAAACGCAGGTAAACGGTGCATATAGGGTAGTAAATGCCAGGTAGCGCTAGTGTAGTAGTATTCATTATGATGAATGCTAACTTATTTTTAGTCACGTCTTTTTCGTGATAATTTTGGATATTTTTATGTTACTGTTATACAAGTGTGTATGTATGTGTGTGGGGTACCACAGAGAAGGGCTTATTTGATGCTAGTGATTCGAAACACACTAGGACTTTTTCACAACTGTAATTCAGTTTCTGTATTTTTATTTTTTGTTGAATTTTCGTGTGCCCTCATGCTTGCACCTAGGTTTTGTTTTTACAAACAAGAAACATTAACTTTATGTTTCAAACTTCTCTTTCTTCTGTGGGTACTCTCACACTTATGTGGAATTATACGTATCTTAATATAATTATTTCATATTAGTGGTAATTTAGCCAAAATATATTATTTCTCAGTATTTTCCTATGTTTAAAGATCAACACAACAAATGAATGTCACTAAGTGCACACAGGTAGGTCTAATTACAATACTTCTTACGATTTCTGTGCAGAAGAAGAGAATAGAGGTTTACTTTTGGGTTTGTGTAAGAGTAAAAACTTGTAAGGCTTTATACGCACGATTCCATTGTCTCAGTCTTACATTGTCTCATACACCACAGAATCTGACGTCACCAAATAGTTATTTTTTTCCGTGAGTGTTTTAAGACATACTTAACGTCTCAGTAGAGCAGCAGATTTATTTGTTCTATACTCTTGTGATTAAAATGTACGCGAAGATGTTATTCTATCTGTAAAATCTCTATGTAATACTTTGTGCCAATTTACGTTGGGAGTTTCATAATGCCTTAAGCTTTATATATAATGTTATTTTGTAGAGGGCGCTTTAGTTTTATAATTGGATATTCTAATAACATATGACTATTTCTCTATTCGAACCAATGTGACAACTTTTACATGTATAGCACATTTTAAATGTGGGCGAGATATTTCAATGCAAAACGCAAACAAAAATTTAACTAGATTAAGGTTAAAATTATTAAATTAAAAATTATTAAAGAGTATCAACTATCTAGAACTATCGTCCTCGAGAGAAGTGATGTGAGGAAAATGATTGCGTGCGTATCCTTTAAGAATGTTTGTTATTTTCAAGTATTGCCCTTAGATGGGGCAAGGGAAAGGTTGTTCGTCCCGACTTCTTATGTGTAGCTGTTACAACACATTGTTCCGAACCAGCGTCACCTACATTTGCCTTTTTCTTGTATGTCTTAAACGACTTACCGTGAAAATAAATATAATGCTAAACGGTTAAAACAGATGATCTGGTGTGTAAGGCGCTCGACTCGTAATCTGAGGGTCACGAATTGGAATCCCCGTCACCGAACGAACCTGCACGCCTTTATAGCCGTAGGGGCGTTATAATGTGTGGCTATTCCCACAATTCTTTGGTAAAAGAGTAGCCCAAAAGTTGGCGGTGGGTGTGTTTTCTATCTGCCTTTCCTCTAGTTAGGAGTGGCTAGCTTTTGTGTAGCTTTGCATAAAGCTTAAACCAAATTATTGACACGACAATTTAGGAACTGCATTTCTCTACAACCAACGCATTAGAAATAAAATTTTATATATTCCTGTAAACATCTCGTACGTCTGGTTTCACAGAGTTTTGCTTCTTATCAGAGAATTCCAGTAATTTTTAAACAGTAATTATTATTTGAAAAAAAATGAACACTTGACTATATTAATAATTAAACACTGCGTAATAGCATGTAGCTTACATGTACCCACACTTACCGAGCACTTACTCTTAATTACTAGCAATTTATCACCAACAGTGATTGAACATTACCAGCAACACGCACCTGCGTGAGTAATTGCTAATCAATATGTATTGTTATGTAAACCGCCAGCGTATTACAGAATTTACCCAGTTTCTACCAACAGATATCAAGCATGATAGACATTACGTCAATACTCAAAACTGTTTATACGTATATCAGAAAGATTAAGATAATGTAGTGACTTGGGCAAAATGGTAGATGGATTTTAATTATAAGTGCAAGATAATGTATGTGAGCTGTAATAATTTGAACTGAGTATAACTTGGATGGGAATAACAGTGTCATGAAGTAAAGGGATCTTGGTGATCTGGGTGATAAGTCTGTAAAGCCATCCAAACACTATGATATGTTAGTTGTCTTTCATTGTCCTTACAAAGGAAACGTGTGTTTTATATATGATTTCATATACAGGAAGAATTAATTCTTGGAAATGTGTCTTTATAACAGAATCATGGTAACAGGATTAGAATATATTTGTGGTATATAAATGAATTTTGATTCTTCTAGTTGCGATGTTCAAATCGTGATAGTTTGGTACCTGCTTCTATTCTTATTCTGTACGTCCGTTGTGGTAGATCCATTGACCACTTCATTATTAGGCCATGACCATTTGTGTATATTGCTTTTCTCAAAACCTCTGGTAACCTACTGGCAGTTGGGGTAGGGAGGGGGGAGAACTTGAGGGTGGTTGAGGGAAAAACCTGTGATGGATTAATTAAGAGGACGTCAATTCTGATCAGCCTCTTACTCTTTGTGTGTATGACATCTTCCTTTTTGGGTGTATGGTTTTCCTGCTTTCTTGAATGTGTTTCTCTCTCTTATTCTTTCTGTCATACGTACACCGAATTATAAGCGAGTAACTGTTAAGTTACTAAAACGTTTGTTGTTAGTAATGCTTTGTAGATGTCTGTGGTTGACTTGTATCCTTCCTATAGTTGAGAACACTATTTTAAATGGTGAATTATATATAATTACGTCGATATAAAGTAGTGAAAAACACTGCTAGTCCTTTTAAGTATTTACGAACGTGTGAACCCTATACTGGCATTTAGTTTTAATTTGCTTTTGAAGGAGCCAGGTCTAATTGGCTTTACTGTAATTCGAGTCACCTTTAAGATCCTAAAATAGAAATGTCATATGCTCACGTTTTCATAGAAAGAAAGCTGTTAGATTGACAACGAACCGGTAGATTCGCGCTGACGACTAAAGTGTTCATACTTAATTATTAAAAGAACTTCTTCATATAACAACCTCTACACTCAACCTTGTGATCGTTACATTCCATTCTTCTAGCCGGTTTTGTTTAGGTGGATGGATTGATGAAAGTGACAGCTTTGGCATTTCCTGCTTTCACGTTTATTCCAACTGACAAAACCTTCGTTTATAAATCATTTAATTACACACAACACTATATTTTGGAAACTGGTAAAATTATCATTATTTTGTGATCAGAGCAGGCCACCTATATGGAACAAAAACTAAACTCGATAGTTAATGTAGCGAATTTAATATACCGCTCTTACTTATAATAACTAGAGTAAACATAATTTATGGTCCTTATATTTTCACCATATGCTTCTAGGAAGTTGCCATTCTTAAAAAAACAAAGATCACTTTTTTCAAAAATTCAAAACCTTTGACTTTACTGCCCAGTAAGTAAGCTCTGGTATAACTTGTTTATTTACGGAAATACGTGTGCAAGAATTATGCAACATCGCACGAAATTACTTCAAAAAAAGACAACATTCGAAGAATTTCTCTCACTTGGGTTAGCGCAGATAGCCCTCGTGTAACTTTGCGCGAAACAACCAGTACCACCATGGCCAAAGTACTCGAACTTTTGATAACTAGTTTTCACTACTAAGATAAAAGATGTCAACTCCACTGAAGGCGTTAGTATGTGTAGCCCTACTGCTCCGGTTTTGCTAACATATTTATGACGAAATTAAAGCAAAGAGCTCGTAATACGTCACTACAAACATCTTGTTTTTGGCGATGCTACGTTTGTGGAACATTTGTTGGATTTGTAGGTCCCCAGGTTTTTGACAGTCATTTCATAATCACATTAACGAGCTGTTTCGTGGTACTAAATTCACTAGAGAAGAGAAGTGTGATTCTGTTTCGTTTCTTCGTGTTATAGTAACGACAAATAAGCCGAAGTTTATTGAAATAACACCCACACTAATTAACTTACTCCATGGTCGTAAGCACAATTTGTAAATAACGTAAGAACCATCTGTAATACAGCAGGAAAACTTAACAGAAAAAACAACAACAACAAACAGCATCGAATGAATAGCTTTGCTAAAATCAGTAGCGTACACTACCTCACTTTCTAGGTGTCACTCAAATTTTACTAAAGATTTGGAATGTCATTTGCAAAACATATTTGACTAAGATACCAAAACTACGTTGCAACAAAACCGGGTAGAAGACTGAGTAGTTTGTAAACTAATAAATGGGTTCACATGACTAGGTAGTTTGGGCTCTTGATAAGCAATCTGAGGGCCGTGGTTTCGCTTCCACTTCACACCAATCAATCTCCCTATTCGTTGGTAAAAGAGTAGCCCTAGAGTTGGCAGTGGATAGTGATGACGTAGCTGCCTTTCCTCTACTTTTACATTGTTAAATTAGGGACGGCTAGAACAGATAGCTCTCGGGCTTTGCGTGAAATTCAAAACAAAGAAATTACAATAATAACACTGAAATATATCTTTTTTTTTTTTCAGGTGAAACCAATACAAACCTATAGAAAAGGATAAAAGAATTTAGACTTAAACCTTTACTAGATTTGAACGAAGAAAGACCGCTGTAAAACTGTTTTAATTGAATCAGCCAACATCTTACATTATGAAAGTAACAGTGCTGTTATAAAAACTATGAAGGGTTTAGTAATAAGATCTATAAATCCAGAAATTAACAAATATCCATGCACATCGCTGTTCTCCTTTAAAAGTCAATGTTAGGAACAAACACTTTTGTTGTTCCTAAACAGTTTAGTAACAGTCCGTAGCTTTGGTTGAACATCCAGCCTGAAGATGGATAAATAAGCTTAGCGAGCACCGTTAAATCCCAATTACTCTTATATAAACCATTTTAATAAAATAATTAAAGCATCATTTGCTTGTCGAACAAAATAAAATTATAAGTAACCTGCCTATCCCCGGAGATTCTTTACTAAATCCGAGGGCTTATAATGCTAAAAATCAGGTTTCGATAATGTCGATAGCGGGTAGCCTATTGTATAGTTTTTTGCTCAATGTGGTTGGAAAATCAGATAAAAAAGGGTGTTGAAATTTGCTAAGAAACGTAAAATCTCGTGGCTTCACGATGTAGTAGATGAATGTTCTTGTGTAGTATTTTTGTTCCCTTATCTGTTACTGCTTAGCGAAAGTATTCGTCAAACCCTGGGGATATTGCTGGGGTATTATATATGTATAGCACCTGGTATTGTACTCCATGCTTTTGCGTGTGTTAGAAGTTAAATGAAAATTTTTGTAATGCACATTAATTTGAGATCTGTCCTTCGGCGCATACGCAACATTAAAACATGTTGTGTCCAATTTTTGCTGTTAGAATTATACACCTGTTTTAGACACTTCAGTGCAAGTTTTATCTGTATTCAATACGCTTGAAGTGAACATGTATATGGATTTTTTACGTCATTTTTGTTAAAAAGTTAGAAGTACCAAAAAACGACAGTCTCCTGACTGACAGATAGATGGAGCGCCAGTACGGTCGGTAAATGGACAAGGTGTATCTAGATCCTAAATTTAAATCAAAGATAAATTATATATCTTTACATGCAACGAATCAAAGGGCAAATTACTTTCCTAACACAAGTACCTGTACAACTCACGATTGTTTTGAATGATTTAGGAGGAATTCTGGGAAGACAAGTTTTGCGCTTATCATTCACTTTCAAATCTCGGCAAACAGACGAAATAAATGGATATGTAATTTGGATTGGCCGTATAGATTATAATTTGGATTGGCCGTATAGTTTCACCCAATGAGAGAGATATTGATGGTAGTTGTGTGAGACTCAACGTGTATGACGTAACGTTTGATTTCCGGAGGGGCTGGAGTGGTTCTGGAGAAAAAGAACTTGAATATCAAAACCGCTGTTGTCCATATAAGTATAGCCCATTAAAGTGATAAGTTCTACGTCGAACACAGTCAAAACGAATAGATGTGGAGAATTAAGTAACCTTCCAGACGGTGTGCATGAAAAACCATAATCATGTTTTTCACGAGCCGTAGAGCTAGTTATAAGTTATCAGAAGCCGGAGACTTGCCACACAAGTAAGTTTCACCTCCCTTGCTGTAACGACATACTCACGTACTATTGTTATTAAGTTATTATTTAACCACAAGGAAAATTTATTTTACCCAATGATTAAGAATGTTGCTTGCTGTTTTCCAATTCAGTTTTATACATATATAACACTTTCAAGTATAGTTTACAATGAAGCGAAAGCCGCTTGAAAACAAAGCGGTTGTAAGAAGGGGCAAAAAACTTTTATTAAAGTCTTCTCTCGTAGTAAATAAGCGTACAGGATTGGCACGTAAAAAACAATAGGCTATATAATTCCCATGTAATTAAATGTTTATTACTTGTCAGTCCTGTCGATCATAAGTGGTTAATGTTTTTATTCCTTCTGTAAAACAAGTGAAGTTTTATAATAAAAATTAAACTACTTTAAAGAAGAAGTACAGTTTACACGTACAGAATTAAATAAACTATTTGTTACGTGTGCGTTAAGATAAACTTGACAAGCTTTTATTTTATTTTGGCTTCTGTTACTTCATGAGCTCTCACCCCTCAGAAAATGAGGTTTGTTATAAATATTGATATATCGTGTATTGTGTTATGACAGTTTTTGCTACTACTTTCATATATCAGTTTTAAAAAATGACAGAAGGTATCATTTTACAATCCTAAGTTTGTGTGTCTTTAAGTGAGGGTTTTTCTCAAAAGTATTATAAAAGTTGTAATTGTATTTTATATATAATTGTAAATGTTTACTAAGCCTCTATTTGCCAGCAACGCCAGTGAACATGTATGTATAAATCTGTAATGATGAGTGGTTTGGTTATTCATGTAACTTCCCACTTAGAAAATGTATTATTTGAAGGAGTGTTCTACTTTACTATATAGAGCGTAATGTTTTTTTTTTATTGGCATTCATTTTTTAACCAAAGTAAATCATTTGAGTTATATAGGCGCAGTAAGTTTCATACCGCCTTGTTTAATACAGAATTTTCCAGAACTTTTGTGCATCTAGTCTTAATACTAAATTTTGATCAAGAGAGCCAGCTGTCGGGTTCCTTTTATCCTAGTTACAGTATTGCGTCATCCAACTAGGGTGTTACATATGCTTCCTCTTGAGAAGAATTCCAGTAACGTGTGTAACAACATATAGAAGAGAACACTGATGTTTTTCACTGGCAAATGAGATGATGCTCTTTGTAATGAGAGTGACCATCAGTCACGTGGGTAACGTGTGATTCTTGAGAATAAAAGGAGTTTTGCTATTGGAATATAATTTCATGTTTTTTCGTTTGGGATTAAGATTTTAAGACAGATTTTCTGATTGGCTAGATTGATTTAAGTATTCTGAGAGACCTCTAGTAAAGACGACAAACACAAACTTATTCTAAACTTTTAATTATGTTTGTCTGAAATAAAAGTTGTTTCACTGTGTGGGACGTTATGTTCAAGTTGCTTCGAACTCGCACACGTTTAAGAGAATTTAAATTTTAGTTTTGTAAGACATTTTATAATGAATCTCTTATTCTACTACTACCTGCTTACTCGGAAGGAAGTCAGTGAATCTGAGAATAACTATGCACTGATACAATTTTGTACGTAACGGTACGAACAAAGTCGAGTACACACCTGTATATCGGGTAATGTATTAGTATATCATACAAAACTAATAGATGCATAAACTACATATAATATTGTGGTGTAATATCCATAGAAAGAAGAAAGATATTAATATTGTTAAGCAATAGTACTTAAAAAGAGCACAAGCTACAGTTTTGAGACATATGATGCGCCATAGTTAAAATCGTACGACAACAACGATCCTGGTGTTAAAACAAATGAGGTTAACATTATATCTATACGATATGAACGGGAAATGTTTTGTTTCTCGTTAAGTTTATTGCTATCATTGTTTTCTTTTATACAGTAACTAAAAAACAGTTTCAGAAATAATTAAAAGCCGCTGTGATCAGACTGCAATGAATGGTGTTAGGCAACGATGTTTGAAATTGTTATATACAGAGAAGTGTGAAAAATGATATTCAGTTGTTTAAATAACTGCAATCGCTTAAAGTAATTTAAATGGATATTCCAATATATGTGAGGAATGACAAATAAAAATTACTTTAAGTTTCAACAAATGCATTTAGTATAAGAGGATTTTCGCCGGGGTGTTATTTATAGATGTATATTTTGTGAAGTTTAGACACCAGAAATAATTCAATATTATTAGAGCGACACTTGTTTGTTTTACAGGTATTGAACAGTTCGATTAATATACGAAAATTTTCTCTTGTTTTCCTTCTTGAATTATATATTATATAATTATTATATAATAATTATATTATATTATTATTTTTTTCGTTACTGACATTTTTTAAGCCTTTTCATTTAATTATTGCTTTAATCTACTTAAAGACATCACCTACCGGTGAAAGTTCTAAAACTATGAATCGAGAAGGCCTGGTGGTTAGAACACTCAACTCGCAATCAGTGGATACGAATTGGAATATTTTTCACTTAACATGTTCACCCTTTCAGTAGTGTCGGTGTTGTGATGTAACGGTCAATCCTCCTTTTTGCTAGGAAAAGAGTAACTCGAGTTGAAGACGGATGGTGTCGACTAGCTACCGTCCCTCTGATCTCTTACTTCTTAATTAGGTACGACTAGCTCTGCGAGGTATTGACCAAACAAAAGTGAATCGTTGCTGTAGCGAGGGAATCCACAATAGCCGCGGCACTTAATTATTTTGTACAAGATTAGAATAAAATTAATCTATGAAACCTTGTGCGTGGTCAAATACATCAGTTGAAGGGGCTTAGCCTCCTAAATCCCAAAACTGCAATTAGATATGAAATCGATCACGAGTTGACGAAGCTATAAGCTAAAAGTTTGTATATGGAAAAATTTGGAGTCGTTCTATGAGCCGCTATGCCGCGGCTAAAAATTCGCTCAAAACGCTAGGGTCGTGCCTAAAATGATCGTCGAATTACACTATTCATGAAGAGTAAATCAGCCCAAGTGTTGACGGTGGGAGATACCATATATCTTTATTCTACTCTATCACAAGTTTTCCTTAACACACACACACACAAATAAATTATACAACACTCTATAGCAGCTTAAATTGTGAAAACTCGTATAACACTAACGGCTTAAACCGTAACAACTTGTATTAAAGCAGCGTAAACCGTGATAACTATTATAAAACAGTTTAAACCGTAATTATTTGTATAACACTAAGACAGTTTAAACCGTGATAAAGCGAAACAGGTAAAATTTATAGGAAAACAACTATAGACACTTTATAAGTATTCTTTCTAGCTTTAACAAACTTTCTACAGATATCGACTGCAATTTTATATTAAGCTGCCCTAATGAATCTTACTGTGACTGAATTGTATCTTGTCTATAGATAAGCTGATATCAGAAATCTGTTAACAGAAGGATATACTAGGTAAACTTATCCTTCCTTAAATTAACCTTAGGCATTTTTGGAATTTATATACAACATGCCTTTTGTAATTTATCGGTAAGCTTGAGAGCTTATAATGCTCAAATTCGAAGAATGATCACTACGGTGAGTACAGCACAGATAGCTAGCCAATTGTGCATCTTTGCACTTGGCAACAAAAAAAATTCTCGCCCTTTCAACCGTGGGGAAGTTATAATGTGACGGTCAATCCCACTATTCGTTGGTAAAAGAGTAGTCCAAGAGTTGGAGGTGGGTGGTGATGACTAACTTCCTTTCATCTAATCTTACACTTCTAAATTAGGAATAGCTAGCACATATAGCCCTTTTGTAGCTTTGCACGAAATTCTAAAACAGAGACAAATCGATGATATTGAACTGGTTTATGTTTGTATGTGCATGCACGTGTGTATATTTATGTTCAGATTAAGCTGTTCCCGGCTGGGACAGCGGTAAGTCTACGAATTTGCAACGCTAATATAAGGGAGGGGGGTCGATCCCCCTCGATAGAGACAGCAGATGGTTCAATGCGGCTTTAATATAAGAAAACACTCACACACACACACACACACACACACACACACACACAAAACTAGTGAGTTATGAAATGAACGTGTAATATTTTTATAATTACACTTCCTTCCAGTAAGTTAAGGCCATTTCCAGTAATGATATGATATACACAAAGGAATTACAATTACTGATTAGCTTGCTCATTTGAAGTTTCTTGTAAATGATAGAACAATAAAAAGTAACTAAGTAAGTAAGTGATCCCGCGTGAGTTCCTCTTGGTTCTTAACATTTGTTTTTGTTTCTTTCTTTGATGATGGCTTCTCATTATGCAATTACATTTTTAACGCTGTGCATACTTGCGGAAATGTTATTCTCATACTTATCAGAGGAAATTTACTGTAAATGTTTATTTGCAGTTGTAATAAAGGAACCATTATCTGTATAGGATTTTTTTTTTCCATCCCTGGACACTAAAGAACACGTAAAACGAGTTCAACTTTGGACCCAAAAGACCCACCCACTTCAACACGTGGCTGTATGTTTGATTACATTTATCATGGTGTGTCTATAGTACGCATTTATAGTTATTATATCTGTTTAGATATGTAGTTCGCAGACTTGAGTAAAACCAGGACTAAGCGGTTACATTTGACGGTACTAATATGTGTTCTATTAATTTACCGGTTTGTTCTTGTTCAGGCAGAAAGGAGTATAACGAAATGAACTCATTAACTCGCTGCTTCGAGTGGAAAAATTCGTTGTTTTTGTTTTTCTTTTATTTTCCTTATCCACAATATTGAGCATGCGCAACCGGAAGTACACCACTTTCAGAGAAGAATGGATAACAGACTGTCAAAACTGTACCAAGTTCAATGACTTTAATAAGACATTTTCTGACAAGATGTATATCACGGAATACCAGTACCTTAAGCCATTTCACTGAAGTAATACAATTGATAGTTACTAGCACGTGGTGCATTCGTAATACACAATTCTCTTCACTGACAGTTGACAGCAGAGCAATAACTCATTAAAGGTGATCCATAAACAGTATTTACTAATGGTGTGGGATAGAACGATACGATAAATGTGTTATCATGAAACCGTAATACGATGTTTTGATACATCATTCGATACGATTTATGTATCTTCGCGAAATTTGGAAAGTTTTCTGTAAACATTATACATCTTTTGTACAGAAAAAAATTAGAATTTCTAATAAAATATTTTGCTAACATTTAATGATTCAATAAAGGAAGATGAGTATTAAATACATGTTGTCTTTATTAAAAACATTATATACAAAGTAAAATAAGTTAACAATAATAAAATACAAATATTTACTTTTTGTATTACTTCTCTTGTCAGCTGCCATTTAGTTAATAAAACCAGAGAATATGAAAAAAACACTAAATTGTGAAATACTTAAGACAATTTTAGTAATATAGATAATATATTACAGACAAGATTGTCAAACTTTGTAACAAACCGTTGGTAAAACTTCTTTATCTATGTGAGTACTGCATTGCGGCATCAGTATCTAGATCTACGATCGTATCGCACACTGGAATTTCTGCGAACTCGAACCCCACAAAATAGGGTTTCGATACCCATGGAGGGTGGAACCCCGACAGCCCATTATGTAGCCATGTGCGTAAATACAAACAAACATA
This sequence comes from Tachypleus tridentatus, assembly GCF_004210375.1. Taxonomy (NCBI): domain Eukaryota; kingdom Metazoa; phylum Arthropoda; class Merostomata; order Xiphosura; family Limulidae; genus Tachypleus; species Tachypleus tridentatus. The sequence continues at coordinate 143,548,257 of NC_134834.1, forward strand.
TCGTATCGACTACTATGATGAGATGTACGCTGCCTTGTATTTACCCATCAGTTAAAAACGGTCTCTTCATTTTTTCCTATTTGTTGGTTCCGTAGCATATCGCTTTCTATAATTATGTTTGTATCCGTCAATACTTGTATCTTTGGCATGTTTGTGTGTAATATTGTTACAGCACATTCAGCCTCGTCAGTTGAATATCATTAACACATTTTTCCCTTCTTAAATAATCAAGTTTGTTACACTTGAACTGATCATTGTAAATAATACCATTAATGTAACTAACCTATGGACATCTCAAGGACCGTTATAGATAAGTGGTGTTTGACCTTTGTACTACAATTAAGCACTGTGTGTGCACGTGAAAGTTGGTATTTCTCTCTCATTACTACACTTCTTGAGAAGTAAAACGAATCTTTCATTTAATAAATGTCTTACATTCACTTACACAAATACGAGTAACCGGAATTTTCCGCGATTTCTTTATTGATAAGCATACGTTGCACAAGGGTATACTTGTGCTTAGTCCACAGCACGAATTGAAGTTGATGACAAGCTGGGATTTGCTCTGCTTTATCTTCATTGTTTGTTTGTTTTAGAATTTTCACACAAAACTACACAGGGGCTATCTGCACATGACCGTTCATGAATTTGGACCGATAAACTAGAGAGAAGAGAGAGGTAGTAAGTCAACACCACCACCCACGATCAACACACTTGTCTTAACTGTCATATGGCACTCAAAGTTACAGAACGGGTTGTTTTTTTCCGGAAACTTAAATATCTTGCAATTCATCTTTTACTTCTGTGCCCCAGAAAAGGAAAAATAACAAAAACAACTCGTTGGAAATCTTGTACAGTGATATAGGAAGGAGTCGCAAAGTGTGGGTGCTTGGCTAGACATGCAAATTAATTAATTAATGGAAAGAATTGACGCTGCTTTTTATGCTATTTCAGTGGACCCACGTGGAGAGGACCCTCGCGAATCACGAAATGGAGATTATTTAGTGGGTAAACTGTTTCAAGTATATATACACAAATGTTAGTAATATATGGTACTGACTTTTCGACAGTGTTCATATGCTAATATTTTATAACTCATACAGTTTTGTTACGGGTGTTTGATTGAAAACTAAAGTGCACAGAACGTATGAAGCTGTTATTGTGATATATTTATACTATTTGTACGATTTCTTTTCGATGTTATATGTAATATCTTTAAATGAAGGTAAATACGCATATGAATGTGGTAATGGTGTTTCATGTTTGTTTGTTCTTTTGGTTTCGTTTTGCACGTGTTCATGGGCAAATAAGCGAAATAACTTCTGATGAACTATATTCTGTCATCTTACTTACACACTGGTATCTTTCCAATAATGTTTTTGTTTTTTTCACTTTCCTGTGTTTGCCCCATCGGTTCGTCCTTTAGATGCAGTAGTTAATAATATTTTATTTATACAGGGTGTTCGGAAAGTCAATGTGCAGTTTTGTCTGTTAATAGATATATAAATGCACAGTGATTTTCCGAACACCCTGTAAAATATGCACGTGAATCTATATCTATTATAATGATATTTCCAGAAATTAGTGTGCAGTTAGGGGCAAAAGGCTTAAAGATCTGATATCAGTTCTGCGTCTACTATCACACCAACTCTAGGAATAATATCATGTAATTAAAGGAAACAGTTTTAAAACTCAACGGGCCGGTTGTGGCTGAGTATTATGGCTGAAGATCGAGTAGTTGTTTCGAGAGGTGATGACACATAACATGCCCCTCTCTTTCAGCCGCGATTCTCCGCTGGTACGGGTTTACGACGCTAAAATCAGAGGTTCGATTCCCCACGGTGGACCCAGCAGATAGCCCGATGTGGCTTTGCTATAAGAGAACGCACATTCTTTCGCCCACAAGCTCGTTATAAAAGTAATAGTCAATCGGTCCAAAAGAGCAGGACGGCAGGTGTTGCTGGCCTATTCCATCTGGCCTGTGGCTTAAAAAGTAGGAACACTGTCTCTAAATCTGAGCTGTTCCTATCCTGCCTGTTAAGTCCACGTAAGCATAAAATGTCGTCAATTTTAAAACTCAATATATGATTTAGGCCTTACATAACTTTCAATAAAGAAACCCTTTTATGCCGTATAAAGTCAGTGTGTCGGTTTGTTTGGAATTAAGTACAAAGCTACACAATGGTCTATCTGTACTCTGCCAACCACAGGTATCAAAATCCTGTTTCTAGCGGTGCGAGTCAGCAGACATAACGCTGTGCGACTAGAGGACAATTGCGTCCATATATTCGTTACTATGTTTCAACATGTTGTCACGTTGTCTTCGCTATTACGATCCTCCTTGTTTAGATACCCATGTTCATATAACTTTTATCCATACAATATGCATATATTACTGCCCAACTTTCTGTCGCCTTTTTGTTCTGTTTCGAGTTATTTCTTAGACAAAAATCATACAAGATTTCGTGCTTGTTATCGGTTACTACACGATACACATCGGTTCAACATGCCTTCTGTTCAGCCATGTGTGTTTGTACAGTTAGGCCCGGCATGGCCAAGTGGTCAAGGCGCTCCATTCGTAATCTGATGGTCGCGGCTTCGAATCCCCGTTACACCAAACATGCTTGCCCTTTCAGCCGTGGAGGCATTATAATGTTAGGGTCAATCCCACTATTCGTTGGTAAAAGAGTAGCCTAAGAGTTGGCGGTAGGTAGAGATGACTAGCTGCCTTCCCTCTAGTAATGCCATGTTAAATTAGGGACTACTAGCACAAATAGCCTTCGTGTAGCTTTGCACGAAATTCAAAACAAACAGTGTACAGCAGGAGCAACTGCTAGAATTTTCAGATTCGCGATTTGTTTGACGCAGTTCGCGCCAGTTTTATGTGAGCAAGCTTTGCTTCGCGTACTGTGAGAATAAACATTGTGAAGACTAAAATCAGCTCGTGATTAATTGTATTATGTTTGTTTAAAAACGTGATTTTTATTGCGTTATGTTTGTTTAAAAACGTGATTTTTTATTGCGTTATGTTCGTTTAAAAATGTGATTTTTATTGACACAGATAAAAAAAACAACTGGAAAGTAATGCTGAATTAAGGCTAACTTTCAGTTATCAGAAAGAGGAAAAGAGAAAGTTAACACACGTGTGTGTTGTGAAAATGTAGGACACGTATTGATTATACACAAATATTCTTCTATTGTTCTGAGGCTACTATCGGCAAATCAGAATAATCACGTATTTTAGGTGTCATGATGCTTCGCATCAATTACGTGTTAGGAAGCGACAGTATAGGCATATTATTACAGATGGGTTATCATTTGTGAACACGCGGAGTTTGGGCGTCAACCAAAGTACGCTGTATTTAACGCGCGTTAAAGCACAAGCCTGCTCGCTGGATTCGAGGCTACGCCGGGACAGGAAGCAGGATGAGGTGTGAAGACACCAACCACGCCACTCACTTCCGAACTATTCTGTTCGGCGCTGGCCGCGTGATCTAATAATATGAATTAAACGTAAGTTTGAGGGAATTGTTTGAGGATATTAACCTGATTTTGTCGAACAACCGTAGAAAGCAAATGATGATAAGACGATTTTTACAAGTTTGTCGCGAGAGATGACAACCACGTCGGTTTTTTCGCGTAAAAGATAAGTTCGTGTTTATAATAACGTATATTATGAGGAAAGAGCCGAAGAGGTGAGTAGGTGTCCTACAACATCGTAAATTTGATATATTCATGAAAAGGGTTTGTTTGAAACGATGTAACGCAAAAAATGTAATCCTGTCAACTATAAAACCTATGTACGATATGTTAAACACATGTACTTTTTTATTGGTAAGAACATTTAGTGATTTACGTGATACATTGCTCTATGAATCACACATTAAACTGTATTCGTTATTGTGTTAAGAATCGTGCACTGTACTCAGATATGTTGTACATTGTGAACGTGTCTGATTGTTTGTTCTGACAAGTTTTAAAATATGTTTTTTTCTTGTAAATATCTAGTAATACTAGAATGAACCACCGGACTATGTTCATTTCTTAAACAAACGTTTTCTGAATTGTTTATGTAGTTAAATGCTTACGGGTCCGTGATTTTGTTGATTACTTTGTCCCTAATTACTGCTGGAGTCCCTCTATGTCTTATATAGAAAATTAGTGTTTGATTCAGTTCTTAGCACTGTGTGTTCCCATACAGAAAACCGTGAACGTGATCAGTATATTACGATAGGTGGACCCAGCCGGAAGAGAGTGATATACAAACAAATCGACATCTTAAAGGGGTATCATTTATCCAATATAAACGGTGTTTTATGTTGTATGTGGCTTATAGTAGTTAGCGTGCCAGGTTACGGACTGCAAAGCTCAAGGTTTGAGTTTCGATGTTGCTGAACAAACAACCACACTTTCAGCTATTAAAAGGCTGCACTGCTATTCGGCATGTTGTTTTATCAGGTGATTTTTATATATTTCATTATTTTAACTATAATCTCCTGAATAAAACGCATCATTTTGTTTTGCACCATCAAGCTACAAAGTCTATTCTGTAGTGTTGTGATCTGAAGTTTCTGAGTTTGTTGTGATAACCTTATTACAAGTGATGTAAATAAAGTAGAATTATTGTGGAAAGTTTAAATATTGGTACGTCGTACGTATCAAGTATTCGGTTTGAAAACTTAGAAATTTTGTATAACATATTAGTGAAAAATATTTGGAACTATTTTGGTCACTTTATCAAACTGTCAGAGGATTTGTTGATGGGCTTAGCTTTCGTCAATATTACTTTCTGGGTTCAACTCGAGTAGGGACTTGGCATGACCTAATGGTTAGAAGGCTTAACTCGCTTCATTTGAAACCTTTTCGCCCTTTCAGTCTTGGCGGTATTATGATGTTACGGCTACTCCTACTTTTCTTTGATGAAAGAGTAGCCCAGAAGTTGGTGGTGGGTGGCATTGACCAGCTATATTCCCTCTAGTCTGTCACTTCTTAATTAGGGATGACTAACGCAGATAGCCCTAAAGTAACTTTGCGGGAAATTTGACAAATCAAACTTAGGATGTTTTAACATCTGCAGTTGAGTTAATCTAGGTATAACAAAGATGTTATTGGATGGAAATGTAATTGTCGTCCTAGGAAATAGATATGGTTGGATATTATATGCAACTGAGAATATTCAAATATTTAAACGAACCAATTATCAGTAAATAAATTTTAAAAGTCCAGATGTACAAAATAAGTAATAATATTTTGTTTGGTTCTCATCCTCGTCTTATTTTGCGGTTTAATTTTAATGTGAGGGAAGGCATGTAGTATTAATTCACTATGTTCATAAAACGTATTGATCTAGAACATGCTTGATTCGTGTTAGTTTATATTTTTTTACGGCCCCTTTGTTTTTCAACGTTATGACCTTGTTGAGTTCATTGCTAAATTTTAATGTCATAATCATCAGCGGATTAAATCGTTTGTCCTGGTTCAGTGTAACGGTTGAACGGTGAGTTTTGCCAGCTTGTTTGTCTATACAAGTATACTAGTACTGTCTCTTGTGTCCATGTAACTACTTGTCTACATAAATATACTAGTGCTGCCTGTTGTTATGTCCATATAACTATTTGTCTATATAAATATAACAGTACTGCCTGTTATGTCCATGTGTATTTGGAGGCATCTTCACCATAATTGGTATAGAGGTTTATTAGCTCCATGTGGGGGTTAATAGCTATTTTCAATTTTACATTTTGTGGTTTTTTATGGGCATTTTTACCATTACTTCACTTCTTGTTGATGGATCCTCACAAATTTGGTATGGAGATTCACCGAGTCAGTGGAGAGCTATATACAAATTCGCCATCCCCCGGTGGTACAACGATGTGTTTGCGGCCTTGAAACGCTAGAAACCGGGTTTCAATACCCGTGGTGATCAAATTACAGATAGTTCATTGTGTAGCTTTGTGCTTAACGTGAAACAAACGAACAAGTTTACGGTTTCACATTTTATATTTTGCAATTTGTATAGGCGTTTTCTTACAATTTCATATAAAGGAAGCAACTTTTCATGTCCTAAGATAACCTTTCGTTAACCATGAACTTACATCCGTCCAATATACGGGTACTTCAGTAGTTTATTGTTATCAGTGTAATTTCGATTTTAGTAAAATTCGATTTCTAAAAAATACTAGCGCAAAGAATTTGTTCCCACTGAAACTAATCCACTATACTAGTGGTTCTAAAACTTTCTTCCTTTTCGGACAACAATGGAATCTCTTCACTATGCTTCTGCCTGTGCAATCTTTCCATTGACAATCTAAAGAGAGGTCACTTACCACAGATTGATAACAGCTGCTTTAATTCCATGTGGTAAAATCTATTGTTTTATTTTTTAGCTGCGGCATAATGGATCATAGAATTGCGATATTTTTTTTTGTTCAAGTACAAACTTTTAACTTATATCTCCATCTTTTGACTGATTTAAGATCTAATTACAGCTGTGGCGTTTGAGGATTCCCTCTTGTTTTGCGATTATGACGGTTGCTTTCAGAAGAATGTTTTAGGAAACATCATCTGTTGTTTATTCAACGTAGACGAGAGGCTGTTGAAGAGAGTAGACGTGGGAGCTTTGGGGGCTTCACCCCACCTCATCCCCAGATTTTCAGCCTTAGCATTAAATAAATTATCCATAGTTACCTTTGTCGCTAGTCGGTTGAAAATGTGTAAGTATTCAGCGTGTAGATTCGTACATAATGTGTTTAACAAAACCGTATATAGTTTAGTAGACTAAAATGATTGACTGTCCACTGTTGTTAGTGTTAAATGGGCTCTCAATGAGTGTTTTTTTATCATATCTTGCTAATAAGAGTCACAAAATACAATGGTAACCACTGAACAATCCGGGATAAATATTTCCAAAATAACGAATTTACAAGAGTTCATGTAATATTCATATATATACCACTAGGTGGTAAAAGAGGTTGTCAATTTAGTTGCAAATCTTTGTGTGGAATGTAAGTAAACTACTGATGTTTTTTTTTATGTTCAGTATTATTTTTATCATAAATATACTCTTCAAAAAAAGAAACGCAAAAGGCAAAATATGAGACAAATTGTTAACAAGTTTATTCCGGGTAGTTCTGTATGACATGTGTGAAACTTTGCACATTCACTGCTGAACATTCAAAGTCTGCAAAGGCGAAGTCCACGCTCACTAAGTGAAGTTTAACGTCACTCAACGTCAATAACGAGTATGCCCCCCGTGAGCATCAATAACTGCTTGGCATCTCCTGCCCATGGAAGCGATGAGATGACGAATAGCATCCTGTGGAATGGATGTCCAGTCAGCCTGCAAAGCTGCTGCAAGCTGAGGTAGAGTCTGCAGTTGAGGTTGTCGGAGACGTCGGTCCAACTCGTCCCAAAGATGTTTGATGGGGTTTAAATCTGGTGATCTGGAGGGCCAGGGAAGAACGTTGATGTTGTGGTGTCTCAAGAAGACAGTGGTGAGTCGGGCTGTGTGAGGACGGGCGTTGTCATGTTGAAAAACGTCGTTGACGTTCACCATGATGGGTTGCACATGGGGCCTAAGAATCTCGTAGACGGTTGCGTACGGTCTGATCGGAAATCCTATGCAGCCCTGGTAGGGTTGAGGCAGTAGACGTCGCAGTGGTGTTCCTATCCCGAAGGTGACGTAACCGGATGTAGCGATCTTGTGCAGGCGTGGTCACACGAGGTCTGCCAGATCGTGGACGGTCACGAGTTGATCCATGTTGTTGGTGACCATAGCCTTGTGATGGTGCTTGGGTGGACATTCACAGCTCTGGCAACATCTAATCGATATTCGCCTGCTTCCAAGCGACCAATGGCGTTGTTGCGTTGTGCTTCATTCAGTCGTGGCGTAACTGTATTGTGTGTCGGTGGCTTAACACTCAGCTATGGAAACCGAGAACCCGTTACTTTTATAGGGATTTTGCACATGTTGCGCTTGCAGAACATGCAGATCTCTCAAACAAATTTATTGGACACGCATGCGTTTTGGCGAAAAATTCGATGTTTTCCTCCGTTTTGAAAGTACACATCTTTTATTGTCATTTTGGTCTGACAATCAGTGCCTTAACACGTGTAACATCACATACTCTGAGCTTCTAACGTTATTACATATATTTCTCTTTAAAATAACAAAAATATCCCTTTTGCATTTCTTTTTTTGAAGAGTATAGTTTTAAAATATTGCAATTATAAATACGCATACACATATAACATCAGATTGGTTTTCGTTTATTTCTCTTTTCTTTTTAAGATGAAATTTATATTATTAACCTCAATATAAAATGTTTGTATTTGAACTATTTTGTTTGTAGCTAAAGGTCTCTTAAATAGTCACTACGTTCCATGTTCTATGATACCAGAAATATTTGCCTACTTTTTCTTTTTTCGTTATACAAGCTTCCCCACCACACACTCAAGTACCGTATCACGAGTATTGTGAATGACTTTATTTCGGGTTTAAGTTTCATATGATCCCTCTGGTGTCGAGTTTCTTACATAGTAACATCTTTCACCTGTCTGCTTTCATTTTAGCGATGGTTTCGCTGCTGTATTAGAAATTACAACTAAGCACATCCGTTTCAGCATAGAATATATCGTGTTGTTTTCATTTGCTTCTCAGCACCACCAGAATAAACCGGAAGTTACTTATTTTTTGTATTAATCCTTGTGTATGTCTGCTGTTTGGCAGATGTAGATTACTTTGACGAGAACGAAACTTTCGTTAGTTCTCCAGAAAGTTAATTTACCATCCAGAGCATACGGACCAGTGTTTTAATTTATTTGTAGAAATAGTAGGCAGACATAATTTCTGTTCGTATTACGTCCCCACTTCTGGTGACTCACAGTAAGCAAGCGGTTTTACAATTTACAACGCTAAAATTCGGGGTCAGATCCCTACGATTGGCATAGTGCAGATAGCCCATTATGTAGTTTTGCACAGAAACTTTAAAAAATTAACGTTATGAAGATGATTGGGCGAATAACAACCTAAAACCACTCGATGGGCAATCGCGTCAACTGTCCCTAATTTTGAAGTGAAGGGCTGAAAAGAAGACAGTTAACAGCGTCATCTATTGAATTATCTCTTATCAGCGAACAGTGGAATCGACCGTCACATTTATAATGTCCCTACGGTTAATATGACGAGCATGTTTGGTGCTGGGTTTCAGTTATACGACTCGTAGATTGCAAGTATAGCTCTCAATATCACTAGGCCATACCAGGTCAAAGAAAGTTGAAACATATGATTCATATATTTATGTATATGTTTATTTAAAATCATTCTGTGGGGGTGGAAAAGATATAAGCAACAAGGACAAAACAAATGGAGCTGGGTGTTACATAACGGTTATTGTGCTCAGACTGAATTCGTGCCCTGTCGCTGCAGAAGCACGATCTTCACTTTCGGGCCGTAGGTGTCCATGAAACTAACTGCCCAATCACATTATTTGATTAGAGTAGCCTAAGTGATGGCCATGAGTGCTATTCAATAACTAGAAAGTTGGCAGCGAAACTACACAAGAATCCCAAACAAACAGATGAAACAACACCAAGGTGCAAACTACTGTGTAAGATATTTGGTTTTAAGATGTAATTATCGAAGTTGGACTTGTGTAACAGGAGGATTACGTTGTATATTTTTATTTAATTAACCACTATTTGATAGCTTAGCAAACACTTTGGTAAAAACGTATGTAAGGGGTAGTTGTCGGTTCTTAAACCCACAACGTCTCTCTGTCGGCAAGTAAACAAACATTTAGGCCTTGCATGTCCTAGTGGTTATGAGGTTCCATTTGTAATCTGCGGGTCAGAGGCTCAAACCCCATCACTGAACAGGTTCGTTCTTTCATACATGTGTATGTTATAATGTTACGGTCAATCACATTGTTCGATTAGAGCAGCCCAAGAGTTAGCTGGCTGTTGGTAGTGTGCGTGTGTCAACTAGCTGTCTTCTTATTGGTCTATCGCTATTGGTCTATTCAGAGAGGACGAGCACAAATGTAACTATGCGTGAATCCCAACAAACAAAAAATTAAAAACATATCGCTGAAGGGGGGTAAAAGTATATCCCCTTGAAGTTTGTATTCCAGGCTTTTTAACTGTGAACATAATTATTAATTAAACAGTAAGCGACTCAGTAAACTACAGTGAAAAGTCTTTGTAGTAATAACATTGATATCAAAATATTTGCAACCGAAATTTTTTTAAGTATAACAACTATTCCGCGACCCCGTTAACGACATAGTGTGATTAGTAAAGGTTATGTGAAACACTACCTACTTAAACTCTGTTGTTTTTTCTTTGTTTTTTATCTTCTTAAGTTAATAAATATGAGTTGAGCGAAGGACATACGTAGGCTATAAATGCATACGTTTCACAAGGACACAAACAGTTCATATACACAAGCGACCCTCGCTGACTTAGAAGAACAAAACTTAGTCGTCAGTCTGAATAGTAGAGGTGGGCATAATTAATAATGTAAAGAAAACTATGTTATTCCTATAATATATCAGTTCTTAGTTTGTTGTTTGTAAATTAAATTCCATCTATAAGTATTAAATTTATGTTTTACTTATAGAGGGCGCAGCCGTTTGGACTGTGCTGCGTACATAATATAATCGCAGTGAGGCGTTTACGAATCAGCTCCAATGTTAACATTGTTGTTAGAATACAAGTCTTGTTTGTATTGCCGGCTCTGTTAATATACGTAGTTGTGAAAGGACAACTTACCTTTATAGGTAGCGAAATATATTTTTGTTCAGAGATTCGTCTTGGATTTCCCTAAGCCTAAACATTCTAATTATTTTCAATTAGTTCGTATTGTAAGTAGTTCGGTGAACAGGCCCGTACTAGTTAGATCAATTACAGTTAAATACTATTTATTATGTTTAGGTGGTGTGTAACATACAAAAATAAATTCTAATGTTTATAATAAATATAAAGTAACGATTTTTTGTTCTTAAGTGGTCGAACAAATCTTTATGAAACGACAGGATGTGAAAACGTGGTAATGAAAAATTACAAAATACATGGTGTTCGGAAAGTCACTGTGCACTTACATATTTATTAACAGACATGTTTCAATATAGAATACAGGAGGTAAATATGAATGACAGTTATAAACAATGTTGAAAGTGACCACCGTTGGCATCAATACAGGCTTGGATCCTTCTTATTTTGTTTCTAAACACCGCTATCAGTTGCTGGCTTGAAATAGACTGAATGAATGCTGTTATTACTGCTTTCAAAACTGCACAGTGACTTTCCGAACACCCTGTAGTACATTTATCTAAAACAACTAGAATCGCAACTGCCATATTGATGCAGTTGCGGGCAGTTGTTGTTTAAATAAGACATCTGGGGTTAAGATATTTTTGCACTTAGTCGATAAGCTCCCTGGATTTGTTGAAACCCCCAAATCTAACCCCATCTGTGAATACATACTAGATTACGTGAGGCTTTTCCGGAGATTGAGGATGACCATTATCCATTACCACACACACACGTGTGTGTGTGTGTGTGTATGGTATTGTCCATGTTCTCTGACATCGTAGTATTTTTTTTTGTAGTTCCGATATCACTTATAACCGTTTATTTAAGATAGTGATATACCATCGGTGATTCTCGCAGATTTACCTGGTGGCGGACTCACAATCTGAGGGTCGCGAGCTCGAATCACCGTCGCACCAAACACGTTCGCTCTTTCAGCCGTGGAGGCAGTATAATGTTACAGTCTATCCCACTATTCGTTGGTAAAAGAATAACCCAACAGTCGGTGGTGGGTGGTGATGACTAGCTGCCTTCCCTCTAGTTTTACACTGCTAAATTAGAGACGGCTAGCACAAATAGCCCCCGTGTAGCTTTGCGCGAAATTCAAATACAAACAACGGAACAAACCTTACCTGATGTCACCCATCTCTTATTCAGGTAGGCTTCTCTAAGTTAGCAATGAAAGAGAGAAGCAAGATCGCCAATTCTTGGGCTTCCTCTTAACCAACGAATAATGAGGTTAACCGTATCATTATGACGCCCCTCACGGCTGAGAGGACGAGGGTGCTAGGTTTGGCAAGTGCTTAAACTCGCGATCCTTAGACTTCTGGTCGAGCACTCTAATCACCAGGCCCATGCTAGTTGGCTTTATTAACTTTAGTTACGTAATAAATATAAAATTAATTAAATTGAAAGATAAACTATGGTTATCTGGTTATGAAATGTTAATTTCATTTTGTAACCATCCTTAAATTCATGAAACGTACATTTTCCGAATACTCTGTTAAATGTTTCATGTAGGATCAGAACAACCCGTTTGTTTCTATAGGACTGACGCGCTATACAGTGTCCTGTGTATGCACGTCCTTGAAGTGGAATCATTACGTTCTGTTAGCTTGGAGACACTTTTATTTATGTCTTCTATTAAACCTTGTATGTAACTATGTATGCGTGACTCGACATATTTGTTTCACTTTATACGTATATCTTGCTCAAGATTTTCCCACGATGTAAATGTAGGACCTGGATACGGCTGTGTTTGTGTATTGAGTACATCAGATTATATGCGCATATCTGTTTTTATAGACTTTGCTTACACGACAGATAACATTTTAGTTTTGCATGTATATAGAACTCTACAGTCAACCAAATCTTATTGATAGGACCCAAATAAATGTGTAATAAGGATATCATCCTATTCGTTATGTCTTTATGGTATTTTCTACCTGTTTGTGTATCTTGTCTATCTCGGTTGTTTCTCTGTGATGCTTTTTATCTTTCAGGTTAATACTGGAAATGTGTCTTTATATCCCTAAATATTATTGAGTTTGGATTCTATTTGGCAAGGTGTTTAGGTGTATGCGTCAAATTGATGAAAAATGTCCAGGTTTATAATCACATGTGTCAAGCATGTTTGGGTGTATAATATGTGTGAAGTAAGCTATCTGTCAGGTTGAATTGATAGGTTTATATTATTAGTGAAGTTGAATAAGTGTGTGTGTGATATCTTAAGCTGACTCGGTGTATGAATACATTTGAAAAACAGATCCTTTGTATGTATATCTATTCAGTTGTTTGGATACATGTGGTGTCTGCCACACTTGGCTGATGGATGTCTAAATAATAACTGTCTAGGTGATTGAATGTGTATATATACCCATAGAGATGGCTGAATTTGTGTTTCTAAAGAGGTTTTTCTAATATTAAAACAATTTTTGAACCTCATCATGTTGTTCCAGCTATATACTGCATTTTTGAATGTTTTTCTACATTTTATATCAGTTTGGTTGAATGGATTTCTAGCTACATGTAAATTGTTCACTATAGCTGCTCTCTATATTGTATTATACTTGTCTGACTGGGTATGTAATCATGTAGTCTTTTCAAGCTGTGTGTATGAGAGTCATTTAAACTGAGTGGGTATGTAACTACATAAAGTCAGTCGGTCTTAGTGATTATGTATCTATACATAATCAGTCCTGTTCTCTGGTTGTGTAACCATATAAAGTCAGCTAGCTTAGATGATTGTGTATCCATACATAATCAGTCCTGTTCTCTGGTTGTGTAACCATATGAAGTCAGCCAGCCTGGGTGATTGTGGTTCATATAAAATTAGCCCTTCTCTCTAGGAGTTGAACTATCTTGCTCATGCTTCCTGCTGTGTATTGATTACAATTATCTTTACATCTGTATTTCTAGCTAATAATAAGCCACTGTCTAAATTTTGACTTGAGGCTTTGTAAAGTTATAATCCTATGTGTTATTTCTTGTGTTGACCTGTGTTACTTTTATCTATCGGAATGTTTTGAATAACTCACTTGATACTTAGGCATATAAACACCTTTGTATGAGGACAGGACAACACAATTGGAAAGTTAAGCTTGTCATGAAGTACTGATGTGTTATCCACCTGCTGATTCAGTTTGCCATGTTCATCTTTCTATTTTTGTGTACAAGCATGAAGGACGTAACTGTTCATCACGGAACGATAGAAAATATTTACATCAGTGCTTCTTTTGAAACACTATCCAGTTTATCTCTACAGTGATAATCCTTCATGACATCATGTTATTAGTTTGTTTGAATATAAAATTACACTTCTGTCTCACTTTCGTTCCTCTTTAAATGATCCAATTGCTTGTTCGTAAGAACAGTTAAAATTAACACAGCTGTTTAGGCCTTCACCCCTTTTTTCGTAATAGTTTGACTAGTCTTCGAAAAGTAGATGTAAACGAGAGTATTTTAAACTGACTAATAAAAGCCAGTATAGAACGGATGTTCCGGGTCTTCTATTTGGAAAATGGCCCTTGTGTACTTGTCAGATTTATCTAAGGAAATTATGTAATCAGACTAAAGGACGTGAACACTTTAATATCTCGGCAACAAAAACAAGAGAAAGGGGATGTTGACAAGACGGAATTTATCTAAATTCATGATTAATGAAAGGTCATAGGTCATCTTAGGACGTGAATAGTTGCTTTCCTCGTATGTGATTATAATTTTTTTTTAAATGCAAAAACGCCCATAAAAACTGCAAAGCATAAAATATGAAACTGAAATTTTCTATTTATCTCTCCATAGACCCAACAAACCTTCATGCCAAATTTGGTGAAGATCCGTCAGCAGGGGTCGACATAGTGGTAAAAACTGCGAAAACACCCAGAAAAATCGCAGATCGCAAAATTGAAAATTTGTATCTCCCCATAGTACCAAATTTGAAGATACATCAACAGGAAGTAAAATTGTGGTTAAAATGCCCATAGGAACCGTAAAACACAAAATTCAAATATGAAACTTTGTATGTATGTACCCTTGCATGACCACATTGAACCTTCGTATCGATTTGGGTGAAGATCCATTCACGCTTTATGCATTAGTTACATAGATGTACAATAGACAGTACTGTTATATTTATATAGATACAAGTAAGGGATAATTTTTATAAACTTTTACTGAGTAATTAAAAATAATCACATTATTCTTTATTCGTATATCCGATAGAAATGCATCTCGAAACAGAAACCATTGTTCATAGTCAGTGTTTGTGTTTTGGTTCGACCTCGGCAGGTCAAATCCCATTTTACTGTTTCTCCTCCCATGACAGTGCTACCTACTTCTTACACACACACACACACACACACCTTTCTCCGTGGCCATGATCCTTGAGTAAATGTCCAAGTACAAGTGAATTTACTTACTTTGGTTACAAACAGATGACCGCTGTCCAGTTTGTTGGCGACAAGACAGGTTGGTTAATCAGTAGAATAAGTTCTATCATTGTTGACTGGCAGATCAACGAATGTATCTCAAATTATTTGAAGAACAACTAACAAGTATATTAACGTTGACCATGAAATCATAACTGAAATAACAAGACATATTACAATAAGGCATGGTCACATTGAAACATAGTGAAACCAGATTTTTGTGAAAATACGAAACTTGCAAATGAATCTCTCAGTAATTCAACGTAACACGTTTTCAAAGCTTGCTGATAGTTAAGATGTCTCCTGACGAGTTATTGAAGCCCCTTCGGGGGGCGTGTTATTTTGGGTTATTTAGGTTGTTTGTTTAAGAAATTTACTTTAAAATATCTTTTTAAAACTGTGTTCAGATTAAAACTGGTACACTGCGAAACACCACGTGAAGATTCGTGCAATCTATGACCTACTGTTAGAAACCAAGAAGTTTTAAGGCTTTCGTGTGCCCTCTTTGCTTGTGAACAAAATTACACACAGATTGTATGTTATAGCGTAGGTTTCAAGTGACTTCAAAACACAAGATGTCGGAAAGGGATTCAGCTTAAAGTGACCATTATAGGTTTTCATGTTTAGCAGATCTTTTCTTATAATTTCTACTTTTATTTGGGCTGAATTGTAGCTGGTTTGATTATCAACATTTTTCATCTGTAGCAAAAATAGTATTGTTTGTTTTACTATTTTTTTTAACATCCTGGTCAATTTATGTGATCCTGCTATCAAAATTTCTTCCCGTTTCAGTAACATAAATTTTTCTCAAACTTGGTACGGAACTATATAGACACCCCTGCACTTTATCTTCAAATCTAGACTTGTTCGAGAATAAGTAATTTTAAGTGGTGTTTGGATATTGATAAAGAACCTTGAAATAATTGTTCTTCTCCGGATATCTTACACAACCTTTGGTGACAAAAATCGTAAATATTTGTACAATTATGAAAAGGCAAAAAGAAAGACATTTTTAGCCGCGGCATAGTGGCTCATAGAATGGCTTTGAGTTTTCAAGTACAAACTTTTAGCTAATAGTTCGTCACCTCTTGAATGATTTGAAATCTAATAACAATTTTAAAATCAGGAGGTCAAACCGTTTCAATTAATGTATTTGACCACGCTCAAGGTCTTGTAGATTGTATAATTCTAATCTTGCGTAAAATAATTTCAATTTGATAGTAGGCTAGCAGAGACCCTGGTAATTAATAAATTCAAATAGGGTATACGCGCACTCCACGCTTTGTATTCCTGGCGCACAAAAATGTAACTAATAAAAAGTGGGGAAGGGTCTTATAGATAAACTTATTCTAATCCTATCTAAATAAATTTCAAATGTCGCGACTGTTGAGGATTTTCTTTTGTGTAGGAGAAATAACCAAGTAACATCTGTGTATGATAAAATACTTAGCACCACCTATTGTTCTAGTATTATGGGTTTATAGTGTAGTAAACAAATTCTGTGTTTCTTTCTCAAATAAAGGTAGACTGAAGGACACGTTAAAGTTTCGAAACTTGTTCCGTGAAATGTTAACTTTGTCTAATAATACTTTACACAGTTTTTCTGTGTATCTATTTTAATCAGACGTATACTTAAGGTGTTCTGTCGTCTTTTTCATTCAGTTGAACTGGACATTTGAGGTTCTTTTAAAAATTATTTTTTCCTCTGGTTGTAATTTCTGTTCGCTGCTCAAGTTTTAATCATGTGGGTACCATTAATAAAATTAAATGTTTTTCGATTAAAAATCACAAGAAGATTATTTTTACCGTCTATGTAATTTTAGGAAGCACGTAATCCATGTGATTTTGTTTTGCATCTAAAGTCGCTTTGTTTTACGTTTTTTAATTGATATTTCGCGGCAACAGTTTCGTTTTCCATCCAGTGTGGACCTGGTTCGCGAGTCCATTCTTCTTCCGCTTCTATAAGTGCCTTTTGTTTTGTTTTTATACTTTGTATAAAAAGACCGAAATGTACAGGAACACAAAAATGAAATAATTTCTAAAGATATAATGTATGTCTTTCAGTTATAGGGTGTGATAGATTTAGTGCCTCTGTCTCATATTTCTCAGATATTTACATTAACCTGAACTGTAACCTTATATATCACGTATACATATCTGTGTGTGTTTTCGAACAAGTGTGTAGGTGGTTTATGCTGACGTCAGGAAAGACAACGTTGTGAGAGGCACGACACACGAGCTTTAACTCCGACCGCAAGAGGCTATATCATCATAATGTTTATGAGAGTGTATATGTTTTGTAATTTGTGATCGTACGGCTGTTACGAGTCCCACGGAAGGACCTGTCGCACATGTTGTATAGAGTAAACAGTTCGTGAGAGCAGCGAACACAGTCAATATACTGGATTCACGGCCTAAGAGTTTCTAAATCGCTTCACCGATGGCGGGTATGAAGACGGGGACAGCTTTCACGGCGTATGTTGACTTGTGTCGCAGCAGGTATTACATGCATTTCGCTATTCAAGTGTTTAATTACAGATTGTCTTATGTTTTTCACACACCCGCTGTAATTAGATTCTCATCCGTATTTGTGTTACACACAAACGCAAAAAAAAGTGAGACAATACTTGAATAGATGGCTTCTTTTTTACATTTCTTATGATTAAATATCCATTAGTTATTAGGAAACAAGATAATTATCAGATGTAAAAATTGTATGTTATCCGTATATGTGTCCTCGTCTATGTTCCCAGTGTCTTGAAGGACAAATCAGTATTGATCGATGAACGCGATGAAACATTATGCTATCAAATTGGATGGCTTACCAGATGTATAACGTAACGTAGGTAGAGGGCTTCTTCCCTCCTGTTCTGAAAACCTCTGCAAGATATATATTTTTTATCTTCCAAGAAATGTTTTAAGTGATGCCTTTTTATTGTTCATACACTTTCCGTATGTGCCTGTTTGGTACGTATTGGTTGTAATGTATATTTATGGAAAAACAAATTTCAGTTTCTTTTTTTAGCAGTGACGTAGCAGCTCATAGAACAGTCCTGAATTTTTCAAGAAGCTTTTAGCTCGTAGCTCTGTCATCTCTTGACCTAGTTGACATCTAATTACAGTTTTGGCCTCAGAATGTGAAACCATTTCGACTGTTGTATTTGACTAAGCCCAGTGTCTGATGGATTAATGTACTCTAATCCTGCCTAATAGAATTTCAAGTGCCGCGGTTGTTGAGGATTCCCTCTTGTTTTTTTTATTATAATTTATTCGAAACGCATTAATTCTGTGTATACAAAGCTACTTTTTACATTATTAATTTGTTTTCGAAAGATTTACAGTTTATCTAGGCTTAAAAAATGAACATTCTACAGAATCTCATGTCCGTTATACATAACCTACTTCTCAGTAGCTTGTTACTGGCATTCCTTCTTTAAAATTTCTGCTTATTGTACCACCAGTTGAATTACTTCCTTGGTACTTAACGACTTGTTGTGGCTTCAGCTCAGTTACTTCCTTGGTATTTAACGACTTGTTGTGCCTCTAGCTCAGTTACTTCCTTGGTATTTAACGACTTGTGCCTCCAGCTCAGTTACTTCCTTGGTATTTAACGACTTGTTGTGCCTCTAGCTCAGTTACTTCCTTGGTATTTAACGACTTGTTGTGTCTCCAGCTCAGTTACTTCCTTGGCATTTAACGACTTGTGCCTCCAGCTCAGTTACTTCCGTGGTATTTAACGACGTGTTGTGCCACCAGTTGAATTACCTTCTTGGTATTTAACGACTTCTTGTGCCACCAGCTGAATTACTTTCTTGGTATTTAACGACTTGTTGCGCCACCAGTTGAATTACCTTCTTGGTATTTAACGACTTCTTGTGCCACCAGTTGAATTACTTCCTTGGTATTTAACGACTTGGTTTGCCACCAGTTGAATTACTTCCTTAATATTTTAATGATTGTTTGAAATCAGAATTTCGTTTGGCAAACCTTATACGAATAAAAACAAAATAGTTAAAAAGTCGCTATTTCGAAAGATATTTGTTTCATTGATTTATTAATATACAAGTTTTGAGAAAACGACGTGCCATAAGAAAATCCCAAGAAGAAATCCGTTTCTAGTAATTGTTTTAATTTCAGATTCTGCCTGCTATACCTTACCCTACCGTGAGAGCACCAGAAACTAATGTCTAACAATTTATGAGAAACCTGAAGCATTAAATAAATGGATCATTTTATCTCTGCCAATGAAGATAGGAAACTATATTCTCAGTTCCCACTAGTTTAATTTTCTGACACTTGTGGTCTGGGTAAACGTTGTTAAAAGAACGTTCTAGTATAATTATCTGAGAGAATGTGATCCAACGAGTTTATTTCGGGCGTTTCTTCTGTTGAACTGTTGTATAAAACTTTGACACGATACGACTTCAGTCATTTATAAGGCATCATTTTGTAAGCATAAAACATGGTTATTCTGCCTTGTGTGATTAGTAAGACAGAAAACAATGAACAAAACGTATTGTTTTAACCGAAATTCCACCATTAATAATTTTACTGCTATCAACGTGAATCTGTTGTATAAGTAGGACGTAGTTAAGTTCGCCGTATTCAATATTAGTATGATATTTTGCCTCCTTTTGAATTGTATCCCATTAAATATCCTTTTTTATTCTGCCCTTCGCTTGAAAACCCCTGAAAGCTCATGAGTCGTTTGATGTATACAAGTTTAAGTCAGTTCAAAGACACACTCGTGAGCACCCACAGCCTATATTACAGTGGACGGGTGAGGTGACAAAAAATATCAAAGCTATATTTAGGGAAACGCGAAATTAATAATTCAAGAGAGCAAGTGTCCCTTACGAACGCCCACAAGAGCACAACTGAAATTATCATACACCTTCTGCCAAATATGCGACACATGTTTGGTGTTCTCACGACTGATATTTTGTCAACTTTACACATCCTTAAGACATAATATTCAAATAAACCTCGCACTTAAAAGTTAATAATTCCTCGGGGATATCGTTTACCCACAAACCAACGCGAGCGAGCGGGCCAGAGCCCCCGTGAAATGTCGTTGCCCCTTTAATCTAATGATGTCCATTAATCTAATCATAGATGTAAACCCCTTTGTGTTTCATTGGCACCCACCCCAGAATAAAAAAAGCTATAGACAGGACTAGGGAATAGGAACGTTCGCTTCTTCTTATCTCATGATAATGATCGACATGCAGACAGATATTTTCAAACCAGGGCAGATAATTTGTGGACGGATATCCTGCTTATGATATGGCGATGGTCCGTATACATATACAGCCTGACTACATATCAGTCCGACTGATGTAATTACTGTTCAGAACATGTACGGGATTTACTTTGAAAGATATTACTGAAAATATTCTAAGTAATCCCACTTTCTGTAGTTTACGTAGTTCTAAGTTCATAATATTTTAGTCCCGGCATGGCCAGGTAATTAAGGCACTCGACTCGTAATCCGAGTATAGCGAATTCGAATCCCTGTTGCACCAAACATGTTCTTCCTTTCGACTATGGGGGCGTTATAATTGTACGGTCAATTCCACTATTCTTTGATAAAAGAGTAACCCAAAAGTTGGCTGTGGGTGACAATGACTAGCTGCCTTCTCTCTAGTCTTACATTGCTAAATTAGGGAAGGCCAGCGCAGATAGTCCTCGTGTAGCTTTGCACGAAATTCAAAACAAAACAGAAATCATAATATTTTGTTTTAGTAAAGTTATATCACTGCACTGAAACCCCCACACTTAAGTAAAAGTGTATCTCAGGACAGCTGGTAAAAGTATTAATGCCCATACCAGCCTTCCTGAGATACGTTGAAACCCCCATAGTTACTTGTGGTGTTTAAAACTATTTAGTAAATTTTATTCAGTGGTGAGAAAATAGTTGATTGAACTTATTTTATAGATTTGTAATGGTTCTGATAGAATATACTGCAAATATGTTTTAAATGTGCGGGTAGCCACAGTTCTAAAGCTTTAATTCGTGATTGACAGCACTAAAAGTTATTTTCTCTAGGCAGATGGTGGGTGTATATGTTAGTGGTAAACTTTCGAAATATGACCGGTATCTTTGTACGAGTTCGCTTCATAGACATACTATTATAGCGAATAAAAGATATATTCTGTTACTTCCTGCTGTATGAACCAAGGAAATGGAGCATTTGACTCTCACCTCTAACCTCTAAATCTGTAACGTGCGAGTGTATACACAGGCCTGCCTAGTGAAACACGAACTAACATGTCATATCCTGCTAAGTCTCAAAGTAACCAATGCAAAAGAAAACAAAAAAACGGGTACCTCTTACAACACGAACAATGTTTGTGTTTTAAGTATGCGAGTTGTAATGTTTACTTGCCTCTATGAATACACATGATGGGCAAGTTTACTGTTTATAATCTTCCAAACAACTTGCTGACAGGAAGACAATTTATCATGCAGAGAGAATTTGTATGCATGTGTTGTTGTTTTTTTAAAACCCACAAAATGTATAAGATCTTTGTTGACATAGCGATGAAATGGTGTCAAGTATCTCAAGCTTTTGAAAAAGGTGATTTTGTTTCGTTCTTTAGGAAAGTGTAAGGTTGACTTTGGATGTCCTCATGATGTCGCAGGTTGATGGTTTTCTATCAACTGTTCTTTACAAAATTATGGGATCCCGTTTTTAATTCTTCAGGCGGAGGCATGAAACCTCTCGTTGGCTAGTTAATGGTAGTTAAAAATAGTTTCATTTTAAAGATTAAACTATAACACAGTGATTCACTTTATTCCGACAGCTGGGAGTTTTTTTTTATTTTTTTTTACACCACGACGAATAATGAGACTGAGCGTCACGATATAAAGATCCACTGATGTAAGAACGATGTTCGGCGAAGGAGTTTCAAACACCTAACTATCAGATTGTGAGTTGAGCGCTTTAACTATCAGGAGTCAACCATTTAAGTTACCTCTAAGACATTATACGAAATTTCTGACAGAAATTATAGCATTCACACACACTCTATGAAAATTATAAGTATCCAGTCTTTATATCAAACAAAAATAACTGCGAACACATAGTACAACATAGTACAATTCCATATGCTGTAGACAAATACCCAATAAGACTGGCCATTCCTTTTTTTCCCCTTGATGTTATGAGTGTTATACTTAAATTACAAATTATAAAATTTACCCACAGATCAGATTAAGAATAATGTTAAACATTTCTCTTCACGGCTCAGAACCAGTTCAAATCTGAGTTTATTTTCTGTGTTTCCGGATCATGTATAGATACACACGAGTGCTGTGATGCGACTTGCACTGACAAAACGTTATTTTGATTATATTAACAAACTGCCAACGTACAGATAAATCGAGTACAACTAGGAAACAGTTTTTCGTAACCTCCACAATTCGTGGAAAGATTCAACCACCCCATGCTGATTAAAATCTTCAAATTTATCTTACTTGGATAATAAAACAGTTACAGTCTGTAGTAAATGAACTCCTAGCTCCATACAATAATAACCTTCGTTAGAGTCACGTTTGTTCAAAATAAGTTGTATAATTTTGCTAAAAAAACATTGTAACGTACCTATTCTATTCTTTTTAATTTATTTCATTCTCTTACTTTGTATTTTAATTTCCTTTTATAAAATATTGGAAGTTTTCAAATTTGGAAATCTATCTCCTATTTTACATCCTTCAATACAGCTTCCCGAAGAAGAAATGTGTATAATACTAAGTCTTAAATGTCTGTTACTGTCGTAATCATTATTCATCATTGTGCAGCTTATAAGAAGCTTTATTTTAGAACATAAACACATTTACATTTAATTAATTTTATACATAATCGCAGAAAGCCACAGCTGAAAAAATGAATTTTAAATCGCGTAACAAAAATTACAGTCTTATTTATATAAAATTAGGAAAGCTGTTTTGAAAAAAAACAACTACACACTAGTTCGTCTTACCTTCGTGGAAGTGTTCAGGAAACATAGTTCTAAAGTAACATCTATGAAAATCACTTACATTTTTTTCTTCTTTACAAAGAAAACGCTGTGATTGGATAGTCGAAACACCAATGAGAGTAAAATATCATTTGAGAAGCTTCTTCCCTGAGATTTCAAGCTGAACTCTTTGGTATAACTTGCGCTTACATTCCTCCGCATTGAGGGTTTCTTCTTCTGATATAAGTGATTACAAAGGAAACGCTTAAACTTTGTATTTGCTCTTTATGTGATACGTGGGCGAAAGATCAATGCAGTGAACCACCACTTGTCTTGTGTGTGCGAATTTATAGATGATGTTTTTGGCTTGAGTGGATGAAATTTAAGTCTTTCGTTTAATTTAGGCTCGTGTTCTATCTTCATTAGCGCTTTGGTGAATTGGATGACTTTTTTTTTTTTCGTTTTGAGCAAAAGCGTATGTCTTATCAAAGGTTCATTTTCTTTCTCTGAAATATTTCCGGCAGTAATTCTTAATACATGCTTTGACTAATCAGTAAAGCATGGCCAAGTACAGAAGTCTTAATACATAGAGTAAATACATACATATATATTATACACACACACACGAACGTGCTAGATACTGAGAATAGCTAAGTTCAATCTGGATAGCCGAACAACAGAAAAGGAAGAGAATGTGCTTTTTGTAACGTTCATGGCTGAAAGTGTAAATGGTTTTCAAGTGAGCATCCACGTTGTTTATTCCAACATTATGGTGAAAAGACTAAGTTTATTAATATAATAATAACAGTCAAACTTTGTCACGTGTTGTGAAAGTTACCTTTTAGTCTTTGCTTATTAAGGGAAACCATCGTGCGTGTTTTTGTTGTTGTTTTAATTTTACACGTTCTAACACGAAAGACATTTTCCAGCACTGAGCGGTAGTAATTAGCTTGACAATAACAACACGAACTACGTTATGAGGAGATTGTGTGTGTATGTGTGTTTCGGACAGGCTTCAATTACCTGCGACTCGTTTATAATATAAATGTGACTATGTATCGAAAGTCATTTGTGATTAAAATTCGAAACTTCTACGATTATTTTCTTCAGGGCTGTGGTAAATAAAATAGGATAGTCTTTAAACTGCTTTATTCTTTCGTGTGGAGATTTTAATGTTTAACAAAGTTATTACTAAACAGTAGAAGGTTAAACTGTAGTTGATATATTTTTACAAAAGTTACAGTTTTATTACCTTTTCAGAGAGGGTGTCATGGATCATCAGTGGCAAGGATCCGAGTCTGACCAGAACTGTGATACATTATGGAACAGTGAGGTGAGTGTAGATTGGAAATCATACTGTGGATTGTAGGGTACGAAGCTCGAGACGTAATTACACTAAATATAATTTTGTATTTACTGCTTTGGGCAAGCCGTAAAAGTGGCAGTCGGCTCCAACATCTGGTTCAAACAAATTCCTGGGCCCAGTATGGCCAGGTGGTTAGGACGCTTGACTTCCAATCTGAGGGCGACGGGTTCGAATTCCCGTCCCTCCAAATATGCTCGCCCTTTCAATCATGAGGGCGTTATAACGTGACGGTCAATCCTACTATTCGTTGGTAAAAGAGTAGCCCAAGAGTTGGCAGTAGGTAGTGATGACTAGCCGCCTTCCCACTAGTCTTTCACTGCTAAATTAGAGATGGCTAACGCAGATAGCTCTCATATAGCTTTACGTGAAATATGAAACAATTCAAACAAATTCACGATTCTCTGGCTGGCTTTCATAGTTAAGGACAGTTATACCTGCAGTCGTAGGCTAGTGAATAGCTTTAGTCTCGATTGGTCACAGTTCCAGTCCTGTTACAGGGGGAAAAAAAAAACGCTTCTCACTTTGAGGTAAGGGCTAGAGACTATCAAATTCGGTTGGATAAGGTTTTGCTGTTACAGTCCAAATTATAGTTACGGCTGGATCAAAAACGATTTATCCTGAAACCTGTAGTGATTTCCATCTGGCCTTCTAGGCCACGTGTACATAAGGTGATATTCAACTTAAAAATTCAACAATTCGGTTACATCATCGTGAGAAGTCATTTTTCTACAGTATTTTAAAGTACTTTTAAAGTTACTGTTTTAGTATTTAATCGAATATTGATTTAACTAGCGTGAAGGGGGCAATTATGCGCAAGCTTAACACGTTGAACCTGCTTTTACAATCTTTAATCTGTTAAATTACATTAAAGTTATCATAGGGTTGTGATAGGCTGTATTTAAGGATGGCCAAGGTACTCAGTAAGCATAACACGAATATAAAAAAATTCAACAATAACAGAATTTTACTTCACAAGATAGTTGCCGCTCATTTTCACTTGTTTTAGTAACTACCAAACCTAAATACAAGGCAAGCGATCATCGCTGAAGTAACAAACCAGAAAGTATCCAACTCGCCAAATCATTCATCTTTCCTCTGCTTGTTTCAGTCGAGATAACTATAACTACATTATCACTAACGTCAGTTTAAACCCAAATTCGATGTTATTACTTAGTGTTAATAATGTGTAATAATTTTTAGAAATAGTAATTATAGTGAAGATGATGTTGTTATTACCATTGAAGTTGGCTTTTTTACAGAGATTTGGTGTTCCTTTAGAAAGCTTAACTACAGGGTGAAATAGGACTTACCACACGCTAATAGGTGAACATAAAATGACTGTAACATTTAACTTTGTGCTAAAACAAACAAATGAACGATTGATAAGTAGATTCGGAAAATTTAGTTACATATGTCTTCCCTTGTTTCATCGTATCAGCCATTTTGTCGTTAGGTCTGCGAAATTTCGTGTTCGTCAGAAATATACACTTAGGAGAATTCGTTAGTGTATTAAGTGTTAAAAGATAGGCGAAATCGCGAACACCCACTACTCCCCACGCACGCGTTAATATATAAACAGAGATCTACAACTTTCTTGGAAAGTGGAATAATACACAGTGTGGCATCGCGTTTCGCGCCTCATTTATTCTGGGAAACTTCGTTATAAGACAGGAATCGGTTTGTTAGTCATTTAAGAGACTGAAATGTATACTTTAATGGGATAATTAACCTTGTAGCGTCAATGATTATACAGTTTTATTTGTTATAAAACAAGAA
Source organism: Tachypleus tridentatus (assembly GCF_004210375.1). Lineage (NCBI taxonomy): Eukaryota > Metazoa > Arthropoda > Merostomata > Xiphosura > Limulidae > Tachypleus > Tachypleus tridentatus. The sequence continues at coordinate 143,574,597 of NC_134834.1, forward strand.
TCCGTTCGTATAAGAGCTTGAAAATGTATATTTTAAAGAGATGATTAACTTTCTAACATATATTATCCATTTCTGTAAGCTATACCAGAATTTTGTGTTTGACAATTGTTCAGTTTTTAGAACTTAGTTCTGTTCAAAAACCACTTCTTTTTTCATAGTAATCGTTGTTAACTAGATAATATAATACTTTAAAATACTTTCCCTAATTAACGCTCCAGGGGTGATGCAAACTGCGAAGGTGGGCGCTAATTATAGTATTTGTATAGTTCCGGATTCTGTTTTTCCTTATGCATTTTGATTATTACAATGCTAACAAGTATATGTAATTGTATTTGTTTTGTTTTGTTTTTTTGTTTCGTTTTCTTCAAATCAGTATTAGGATAATAAAAATGGATTACACGTTGGATTATTATTGCTGTCACACAAGGTTATAAATTTAATAGAGATTCAACAAAACTTAAAATATTTTTAGAATTCAACTTTTTATTTGATTGAAAGGATGTATGACCCACGAGTGTCTTTGTTTTTGTTAACATTTAAATTTAACCATAAATACTGTAACCGTTATTGGAAGAAAACGACTTTAACAAAAAACAAATTTAAAAAAGGCTTAGACCTTTGTGCTCTCTCCAACATGTAGTGCGTATCTGTTTTTGAGATGTGTATTATCGCATACATTAATTTAAGTAATGTGTATTTAAGTATTTTCTAAGACAATTATAGTGCTTTTTTACCCGTTGGCCTAACCCTAACTGTGTAATATTGCAATTCGATTTTGCATATGGAATAAGTTAGAGATCAGGGAATAATTTTAAAGTAGTTTATTATTGTGTTACGAAGTTCGTGATCAAAACTGGTGACATAGAATATCTTAAAACTAGTTCCAATACACTGTTATCAACTCTTATATTCAAGAAGAATATCTATGACGTAATGTGAGCTGTTTGTTTATCTCAAGATGTACATTTAAGGCAACCCTAATTGCCTTTAATCCTTCGAGATTTAGTTTGACTTTCTAGACCTTGTCTTCTAGATCAAATCGAGAGTTTAGTATGGGCATAACATGAAAACTTCAGAAAGTATGTAAATTAAATAGGCTAATAATCTCTTAACAGAATTCCCATCAATATTCGAAATGTTCCTTAAGTCTCTGACTGCACATTGCTTTATTACATACACTATGAAATGAAAACTGAGCAAAGGTAATTCGCTCGAATCTTGTTCCTTACATAGTTTGTTTCAAAATGACTCATTGTTTAAATCATAATAGAAATACTGAATGATATTTAGTAAAATATATAAAGGGAAAATAAAATACTAAGAACATGCTCGCTCTGTCAGCTATGGGGGCGTTTTAATGTTCGGTTAATCCCACTATTCGTTGGTACAAAAAGTAGCCCACGAGCTGGCTGATGAGTGATATAAACTAGCTACCTTCCCTTTAGTTTATCACTACTAAATTAGGAACGGCGAGCGCAGAAAAACCTCATGTAGCTTTGCGTGAAAGTTAAAACAAACAAAAAGATAAAGTCGTAAATACACCTGACCCTCCTAGGTTCTCAGCGACCTAAAACCAATGTGAGATGCATAAAAATGCACGTTCTTCTCCTAGTTCCCCAACGTGGGAAAACTATATACCTTCTGGGGAGGAGGGTATACAAATGCTCCAGTTTTTTACGTATGGCTTAGCTCTATCCCTGCCCAATTCATCACGTGATCCACAAGACGTAAAGATAAAACGTCTGAGTATCATATGTGATACACAACTATAAAAATTTGAGATGCAGCTAATGCTCGTGAACGTGTAAATAGGAACTGGTTGTTTTTAGTTCAATGTATGAGATTAGAATGTAGCGTTATATAAGCATCACATGTGTGACGCTCAAAGCGCACGTGAATGATTATAGGTTAAGTCGCTTTAACTCGAGAGAAAATGTAAACCTGGGATTTTTAGTTGCTAAAACTCTCCACTCCACTCTCTTTCAATAATAGTAGAAGAGTAAGTATTCAGATGAGTGTAGGTGCCCCGCTGATACAGCGATAAGTCTTCGGATTTACAACGCTAAAATCAGGAGTTCAATTCCATTAGGTGGACTCAGCAGATAGCCCAATGCGGCTTTGCTATAAGAAAACACACACAGATAAGTGTATCCATGCAGACCATTAAATGACCTAAAACACTGGAAAGGATTAATTAAACCACATATGAGATATGGATACTCATCACTTTCTCGGAGTTTTGTCCTAGTAATTAATTTGAAAGTGTTGTGTAAATTTTCCCATAAGATCTTCTAAGACTTATCTTAATAAAGTTAACTGAAAATGTTTAACTATTTATAATATTACTTTTAATTATATTCGGCCTATCGTAATCACCGCGTAGCACATAGACAACACGGAACCATTTGGTCGTTCACTACTCCTGAGATACCTACTATGTATCAATTACAAAGAAAGGACCATGCACTGACTCGTGAGATACCACGCTATATATCAATTAGAAAGAAAGGTTCAAGCACTGACTCCTGAAATACCACACTATATAGCAACAATAGTCCAGATAAAAAAAAAAACTTAGTGAAGATTTTAGTAAAACAAGATCTGCCTTAAGTTAATTTATATTTATCATCTTTTTCGATATCCTATTTCACTAACTGATATTGCAAAGTTTCACTTATGATACTTTAAATTTAGTTCGCACTACAAAAATAAAGACCGATTAGTTCATATTTTTTACTCTATTGGCCTATCAGAAATTAAAGAGAAGAACTTCTTGCATCTGATATTTCATCTTCTCGAAAACCATGCGATAAACCTTATATTCACTTTCGTTCATGGTGTTAGCGTCACTTAGGGCTACAGTTTATTGTGCAGTGTGGCCTTTGCTGATACTCAGCGTCATAAGAATGAAAAAAAAAAAAAATGTGCATGCGGTTATATATATCCGTGCACGTGAAACAATTTCGTTCAACTGCTGATCGAACTATATATACACGTGCTTGTTTTGGTTATGTGTTAATATAATGTAGGACTGATGTTCCATGTCAGCACCTTGGTATTTAAATAGGATAATGGTAATATAACTTAATCACCGTGAGTTGGGTAATGGTGATATAAGTTTTAATCTCTGTGAGTGGGAACTTGTTCCATTCCCAAACCATCGAATATTACTTGGGTAAACAAACGGAAAGATACACACCAAACACGTGCACAAGCTGCTCCAGTAATGTTATCATTAACACATGTCTCTGAAGGCTGTAGGGACAATAAATTGTTTGAGATTTGAAAAAAAAAAAAAAAATTATTGATAAACTAATGTCACGTTTCATTAGTTACAAGAGAGAGAGAGAGAGATGAAGACAAAATTATCGCCAATCAGTAACTACACAGTTTAAGGGTTAAGTAGGTATTTGAAATCCAATGCAATTGCTCTAACATTACACAATAACTACACACTTTCAGATTTGAGTAGGTGTATGAAATCTTGTTTAGTTACTGTAACGTAAATCTGTGACTAAACAGTTTAAAGCTTAAGAAGATATTTGAAATCCACTGTAATTACTTTAACGTCACACAATAACTACACACTTTCAGATTTGAGTAGGTGTATGAAATCCTGTTTCATTACCATAACGTCACTCACTTACTACATACTTTGATATTTTAAGCCCCTGTTTAGTTACCGTAAAGGCACCTAGTAACTGAACATGTGTTTAGTACGTGCCTGAAATCCTGTTTCATTATTTTAACGATTTATTTATTTAGTAATGGCCAATTCAACAGGATGTGACAGTCTTATTTCCTGGTCCTTTCCCTGTTTCCGTACGCTTTTGATGATAGTATCGTGTGTTTCTAGGGTAACCGAGTGTCATGCGAAATACATCCCTAGCGCATAGTCATTTGTCTGCGTATTCCGGCCGTACGAACTGAACCATAATGGTTACGTTAGTTTTGGTGGATTAAGGTTCGGCTAAAGTCCAGATTTTTTGCACGATTCTCACAAGTAAATTTTGATATTGTAGCATACGTATTTTTGTTCCAAAGTATTAAAGTTTTATCAGATGACCTTGTATGTCTGAGAGGAACACTTATCCATGAACATTATTTATTATGAACTGGAAACGTGTTGGGCAATTAGAATGTACATTGAGCGACATAAATACTTGTTTAATAAGCCAAGTTCCCAAATTAACGTTGTTCGAATATTTTACTTCTTATTCGATAACCTTTTGTATCTCACTAAATGTCGTTGTCTTGGGGACTTCAGCTCTTGGTAAAATGAATCGTTTTCTGTGTAGGAATAAGTAGTTTCGGCTTTAACGGGGAACTTGAAATGTGGGTGTTAGGATTTAGAACAGCAGTTCTGGCTTGAATGGGGAGCTTAATGTGGGTGCAGAGATTTAGAACAGCAGTTCTGGCTTGAATGGGGAACTTGAAATATGGGTCTGTTTGTAGGTTTTAAGATTTAGAACAGTAGTTCTGGCTTGAATGGGGAACTTGAAATATGGGTCAATTTGTAGGTTTTAAAATTTAGAACAGTAGTTCTGGCTTGAATGGGGAACTTGAAATATGGGTCAGTTTGTGGGTGTTAAGGTTTAGAACAGTAGTTCTGGCTTGAATGGGGAACTTGAAATATGGGTCAGTTTGTAGGTTTTAAAATTTAGAACAGTAGTTCTGACTTGAATGGGGAACTTGAAATATGGGTCTGTTTGTAGGTTTTAAGATTTAGAACAATAGTTCTGGCTTGAATGGGAATTTAAATACTGTTTGTAAAAATTTAGAACAGTTCTGACTTGAATGGGGAATTTGAAATATGGGTCAGTTTGTGGGTGTTAAGGTTCAGAACAGTAGTTCTGGCTTGAATGGGGAACTTAAAATATGGGTCAGTTTGTAGGTTTTAAAATTTAGAACAGAAGTTCTGGCTTGAATGGAGAACTTGAAATATGGGTCAGTTTGTAGGTTTTAATATTTAGAATAAAAAGTTCCAGTTTGAAAGGGAACTTATAAAAAGGCTGTATAAAGTAAATCATTGTGGTCTTTAATATGTTAGCGTCCAATTATATAAATTTAATGGAAACTCGATAAAATATTACCGTTATTCAGCTGTTATTATTAATTCCAAAAGTGTATTGATATCACTGTGTATGAAATAAAATATATATTTGTAATCGTGGAATAATGTTGTTACAATGTTTGTTACGTATCAGCGTATCATAATTCGAACTATATTGTTTGCTAGTATTTGAATGTTTTTAACCACTCCATTGCTATACTCAAAAATAAAACGGATGGACTTTCTCTCTCTCTTTTACTTTGCTACGAATCACAACGTTGATGTATATTCGAGGTCACCAAGGGTTAAAAAACACGTGTATTCGTCATTGCCTTCACTTATTTTATTTTTTTTAAAGATATGTGGCTGAATAGATGGCATTTTGATCTTAAATCACTTTGTATTAGAAACATCGTGTTTCTCTGTTCAACATCATGTTTTTTGTGTTTATTAACATGAAATACATGGGTTGTATCAACAGTTTCGTTCCAGGAAGACATGAAAGCGGCGTGTGTGACCTTAAGAAATGTGCCAGTGAAATCTAATGAAAGAGGGAACAAAAAAATTCTGATCTGTTTGTGTAAGGAACTTACCTTGCAATCTATGTTGATGGTTAGTTTCCCAATGGTTAGGGTTCTGTGGCAGGAGGTTGGCTTACATACTCATCAGACCTTGCATAGTTTATCAGTATTTTTTTTACATGCTGAGGCAGTTTGTTTTGAATGGAAAGTCATGAACACGACCTATAAAAAATGGCCACTGCGTGTTATAGGAGTTGGCGTGTCCGGACTATCAATCCGAGAATTCCCAGTTCCCGTCTCGTTGCCCTTGGGGTGCCGTGGGTACACTTTAAGATAGGCTATCAAATTCCACTATTCAGTCAGGTAAGAGTAGTCCAAGAGTTGGCGGCAGACGCTCCAGTCAGTCAGCTCACTGATATTAGGGATGGCTATATGTAGGCAACGTTTGTATAGTGTAAGTCTGAGTTTATCTTCCGGTGAAAGTTCATTATTTTATACAGTATTAACCATAAAATTCTTGATTACTTGTTCGTAAGTTGTACCTTAGTCCTTCTGGTATAAAGTAATGAAACAGACGTGTATGGCCAGCACAAATTTATGTATAATTCTGTTGATTGTTATAAGTAATATGTGTGTGACGTGGGAAAAATAACGTAGTAATTAATTGAGCATGGGAAACACAGTCAGCTTTGAACGGAAATGTACTAATGTTAATAAGAAATAAACATAAATAACGTAATTAAAATCTGTGTGTGCGTAAATTGCAGCAGTTGTAAGGGAGACGAAGATACCGGATCTTGAATTGTCCCCTAAGCAGTATGTGGAACTGATACTTGAAAGGGATCTTGTGCATGTGGAAACATTATGGTTTATGGTACATTGTAACTCCGTACTTTAGGCATAACTGAAGAATAATCTTTCTTCATGACAAGCCTGTTAATAATCTACTATGGATCCCACTATGTGACTTCAAATGTGTACTCTGCGAATTCCCTATGATATATCAGTTAGACACAATGTCGCTCAGAGTAAATATGCTGTGTTCACGTTCCACGTGTTTTTTTTTTTAATACAAGTTTCCCGTCATTACTTCACGTGCATCCTTACACCATAAGCAGCATATTACGTAAAAGTGATGCCGTTAATCACTGCTCTTTTGCTGACCAGAGTGACGCAGATGATGTAATCACTATATTCATATCAACGTTGGATGTATTACATGAAGCTTAAACGCTGTATGAAATACACAGGGAATATTTGTGCTGACATCTGTATGCCTGTTTTGGAATGTGACGACGTATCTATAACTGTGAGATAATATGTATTATCGGATCGGTTAATAAATGTATAACTGTTTTTCATTGAAGTTTCAATAAACATTAAAAATATACTGTGATTAACATATAAATGTCTACAGACCATTGGCCGCCAACTGAAGAATTATAACATGATAGGAATACAGCATTCATAACCAATTTCTCGTATCTTTTACAGTATTTGTACAAAGTTTAATTCATTTCCCCTGGTACCCATTTCTCCAGACTTCAGAGCTTTTATTTATATCTTATTCTCAGACGACAATTACATAGGCTTGCGATGGTTTTTATCGTCTTGAAATTTCTACGTGTTATACGTTAATTCTTGTACCTTGAATCTGAAAATGATATCCATTTTTCTCCATCACATGAAAAGATTTTTCACAAAACGTCATATGTACTTTTACGTAAGCGAATAATTTTTACTGAAATCGGGTCGTATTTTATTATGCCTAAAATGCTGATAACCGCTGACTACAGACCAGTCGCGACATGAGAGCCTTATCGCACCTTCTAGAACCCACAAGAAACACATTCACAGTATATGAACGGTAAACAGACCGCATGACGTGTCATTTTTGAATAGTTGTTTTTTGTACATGCACTTTGACATTATTATTTGTTTCAATTGTACTTATTTGTTGCTATGGCAACAAGGTTATGCATATTATCCAAACATATTCTGTTGTATTTGTGATAAATATAATGTAAAGAAACAAAAGTAAAACATTAAAGAATTCGTTTAAAAAGCGTTTTACGCTTGTTTTTGAATGAAATTTTGGGACCGAGAGGAATAGTGGACTTTGCAAACATTTTCCATCTTTGTGTCGAAGCCATAAGATAATGGACTGAAAGTTTTTTTAAAAAAAGCTTTCCTTCTGTAATTTCAGTGGTCTAACGTAAGCCTAGAAACCATGGGAATGACTGCTGTTTTTTATTATGTAACATCTGGAAATAAATAGGAATTTTCCTATCCGAACCTTCAGTCTGCTATAAAACCTGTTGCTCATGAACCTGATATACCTGTATCTGCTCCACCAGAGACACTTGACACAGTTTCATCTTATTCTGAATATAATATCAATACAAATGATGATAGGGATTGTTTTTAACTTAATGTATAATGAATTACAACTTTTCACACAAGGTGAACTTAATGATTGAATGAAAGATTTGGATCGTCCAAAGGATTATTCAGAGATTTTTCGGTCCAGACTTCAGGCTAAGAACTTACTTTTTCCAGGAACACCATTTTACTGGAACATAAATCGTAAGGAAGAATGTATACTATATTTGTTGCAAGAAGGTTCACTGGTTTATTACAATAGTGTCGCTGAATTAGTACGAATGCTTGGAGCTCCAGTCTATGAACCAGAAGTGTTTTCACAGTGGTAACATACATATATCTGTTTCTACAGTGGTAACATACATATATCTGTTTCTACAGTGGTAACATACATATATCTGTTTCTACAGTGGTAACATACATATATCTGTTTCTACAGTGGTAACATACATATATCTGTTTCTACAGTGGTAACATACATATATCTGTTTCTACAGTGGTAACATACATATATCTCTTTCTACAGTGGTAACATACATATATCTCTTTCTACAGTGGTAACATACATATATCTCTTTCTACAGTGGTAACATACATATATCTGTTTCTACAGTGGTAACATACATATATCTCTTTCTACAGTGGTAACATACATATATCTGTTTCTACAGTGGTAACATACATATATCTCTTTCTACAGTGGTAACATACATATATCTGTTTCTGTTGCTCATTCAGTTCACTTTGAAGGAAACGTATGAAAATGTCGAACTTCCTAATGTGATCAAATACAAAGAACGTGGTTGGTTACTTTATGGAAGCTTAAGTCCTTTGTACATTATTGTGTCAACAATCCAGTTATAGAAACTTTGTTTTTGTGTGAATGGGACAGCAGAGCACGGAATCAGCACAAGTTAAAGGAGGAATGACCATGCAGAGTCAGCTTGATACCAGGATAAAAAACATTGTGTGAAAACTTGGTTGATGTAAAAAAAAAACTCGCTGTTGCTTCTACTTCACGTACAACTGGTCTTGAAGCAGCTTTTAAAAACCGTAGGCAAAGATAGCGACTGTTTTAGGTATTTATATCAGCAATTCCCTGGTCTTTCAGTAGCGAAACATGAAGACATTTTTGTTAGACCTTATATTAGGAAACACTTTGGATGAACAGTTTGAAAGGATGATAAGGAAAGTTGAAAAAAAAACAGTGTTTAGTGTTTTGCCTTTAAAGATCTTATTGACATTTTTTTAGGAAACAACAATTACGAAAATATTGCCAATAATATGCTTAATAAATTTGGAGAGTTAGGTTTTAATTGGAGCTTGAAAGTTAATTTTCTTGAAACTCTCGTTGCTGTCGTTTTGTTCCATCAAGACATCTGGAAAATTCAGAATGCATGGATATCAGGGAAGATGGAATATCAGCAGTAATCAGCCATTATGCTGATTAAACACCTGGTTTAAAGACTAAAATACGTAGGTTTCACAAAAAACAAAATCAGGACAAATGACGATGCGTATTCGTTTGACATCAATATTATCACTTATTTTAATTTGTTTCTATTTTTGGTAAGAAACATAATAAAAAGATGTTCATTGTGGTAAACGAAATATAAAAAAAAATCGAAGTGAGTTTTTATTCCCGATGTGTAAAATAATTCTTACGTGATAGAAAAAAAAACGAATATTATTTTGGAAATCTGCGTAGCTGAATTATGGGAAATCCGTTCTTAAAACCAAAACAGCTTATACGAAGTTTAAATTCGTAGACCTATTTTAGTATTATTTTAATCATTACTAGGTGGCGTATTTGTTTCAAATTTCATAGATGTGGCGTTAGTGATAATTACCCAAATAACCAAAGGCCTATTATGTATTAAAAACGGTTGGTATGGGTAGAGAAAGTACTAATTAGAGAAAGCAATAAAGATCACAACACCTAGTTTAAAGACTAAAAGACGTAGGTTTCACAAAAAACAAAATCAGGATAAATGAAGATGCGTATTCGTTTGACACCAATATTACCCCTTCTTTTAATTTGTTTCTATTTTTGGTAAGAAACATAATAAAAAGATGTTCATTGTGGTAAATGGTAAACGAGTGCTTTCTCTTCCCATACCAGCCGTTTTTAAATATATAATTTTCTCTACAAGTTGGTTTTCTCGTCATTACGGATAACCAAAGGCCTGTATGAATATTAGATAATTTTACTTCCAATTTTCTTGCTGTTCATATGGAGCATACGTTTCATACATCTATCATGCTTATTTCAACTTCCTTTGTTAACAGAGGTGACAGTTAAATATATTATATTTCGAATTTACAATACTGTTTTTACTAATTATAATATCAACCGGTATTTTAGGAATGTAACTACACCTTTTATTCATCTAATAAATGTTGGTCGTACAATTTAGTGTGTGTATTTACAATTGAAACGAGAGAGAAAAACCAATTTATGTAATCACGTTTTTCGTTAAAGGTGTGATTTATAAAAAGCATTGTGTAACTGTCTACGTAGATGTTGTATGTACATGGTGTATTCTGTACCACCTGGCCTATTATTAACGCAGCACATGTCAGTTGGTCACTGAACATATGGAACACAGCCACTAACTTATCTGTGATGGTGACCCTGACATGGTTTGTTTTAAAAACAACAATAATAGCAAATTCGCAGTAGAGATATAAAACAGTTTAATGTTAGTTATTTTTAATTTCATGAGTAGAAGTAACGAGTCATTGTTTCAAGCTAATTATAGAAATTAAAGATTGTCTAGTGGTGCAGCCATGTGGTGTATGTATGTTAAGTAAAACAAGTACTGTTTAGTATGTTACATTTGAAGCCATGTTATTGGGTTTTTTAATGCATAGATTTAAATGGGCAATATTTTTAAGGTGCTTGACAATATGTTTTCCCAAAAAACAAGAAAAAGGAAAAGTATATATTTTTTGTGATGATTTACTTTTTCAGAATTATCAAAACTCCAGTTACAAACACAAAAGAAATAAAATACAGATACATATTTTTAATCCTAAATATTATGCAGAGTATCATCTCACTACAGTGTCATTTAGTGTCTTATCAAGAACTATTGGAGTTGAGTTGAGCATTTGGTGACAGCCCTAGAGGTTATGCCAACAGGAATTGGGAGAGTGTATTTTATTGATGCTACCAGTGCAACTCTGGCTGTTTACTATCCTACTGATTCCCCATCTTTTGCATTTCCTAACTACATCATACAGTATTTTAATTTTCAACAGTTTAATTTTATTTGAATGTTAATGAATACTTTCCATAATTATCCCTTTTACCTTACTAGTACAGAAGAGGTCAATATCCTACCAGTAGAGTTATGCTGGAGTTGATAATGAGGCATCTTCTGTGACTATGTTTGCTTCCTCATTTTGATTACTTCTGCATGGCCTAGCTCATGCATCCAGTTGATGGTCTTACCATGCAGTTGTGTTACTTTCTGTCATCTATTTGTGGTCAAACCACTCTTGAATTATACTCATTACTGCTTTTGAGTCATTTTCAAATGATATGTTGATGGCACCTGTTCATCTGTGGTTCATTACTTGCTTTATGGCTTCAAACTCCATCCTTATGCTACTTGTGGGAAGCTTCAATTCTCCAACAGCTTTATGCTTAATGTTATTGATCTGTGAGACAACAGTACCTATCAGCTCTCTCACTATCTCACAGATTTCACTGATACCAGATGCTAATTCCATATGGGTAAACCTGACATTTGGAGGTGACAAATTATCTTGGTCATGTCTGTATAGTGCATGTCCATCAGTAAGTGTCCTGAGGTACCTTTTAGACAGTCTCCTACTTGATTGGTATGTGCAGGCTCATTGTGGAGCTGGAATGTTCCAAGTGAAAAAGGCAGCAGCTTAATAATGAAATGAATAGTCATTACACTTCAAGGTCTGTGTTAATAATTTAGCTGTTTAATGCTACTGTTATTCTGTGATGCTACAGAATCATGTGCAGTTTCCTGTGAATTTGGTAGAGTGGCTGAAATACATTGGATGACAAATTTTAAAGAGGAGATTTGTATCTCTTTCAATCTTATTTATCTACAATGTATACTTCTCACACTAATCACCAGCAGTTTATAATCCAAGATGGAGGAGATAAGAATTTGATAGAGCATAAGCAGGTAATGTGCTTCATCTCTCTTTTTTTTAACTGCTGGAACTTTCTGCCATTTGATACCTTTGACATTGGTGGTTGTTGTGATAATAATGCCATTTGTGAATTCAAGCTATTTGTTAAAGGTTACCTCAACATGTATCAGTGCCTCTTCCTGAAGGATAGCAATGCCCACAAAAGGTGGTGATGATTTAGCCTCATCAACACATCTGTTGTTGAGTGTACAAAGCATGGCCATGACTTTTACAGGATTTTTAACCATTCCCTTGTCATTGCACCATTGCTAGAGTCTATGTTCTACACCATCAGCAAAGGGTATCACATAGCATCTTGTTGGGCTATCAAGATGGGTTAGATGGCATGGTATAGATGTAGAAAAGGAATGATGATCTTTGAAACAGACCAGCATTTATGGTGATTCAGTGAGATTGCTAACATCCTTGCTTCATGATATAGTCTGCTAGTTAGTGCATATATGACTCATCTTACACGTGCTATACTGATGCCTGTTCTGAGCATTATTCAGTATGATAGTGAGTAGCTGGACTCTGTTGCAGGTATTTTCCAAATCTGAAGCCACTGTGAAGATATTCTGGAACTCCATCTTTAGATGTATTTATGGCTCTGTGTATCTTGTCCAAGCTAAAGATTACTTCTATATTTTCATATAGTTGTGACACAGATAGGGATTAATGTAGTTTGATCCTGTCCAGCATGCCACTGTGGTTATATTGGATGATGCATGAATGATAATATTAAGTGCATATTCATAAGAGTGCAGCTTGTAAGTTTAGGTCTAAGCAACATTAATGGAGAAATTGAGTTGTTTCAGCATAAAGGGTGGAATTTTTAAAATCCATTATTATTGGGAAACAGAAAAGCACATTACCTGTTGGATTTATTTTTCTTCTACCATGTTATATTTACTTATAACAATAGCGAGTTATACTTTGTGATTTAGGAACCTCAGGATCTGTTCGAACTTCTAGAGAAACTACAAACAAGTCGACTAGACGACCAGCGGTGTGTTTTGCCACCAGTTCAGGTGAGTAGTCATAAGTTGATACGAATGTTTTTTATAGTAAAATTATCTTCAGTAACATCTATTATTGTATTATATGAATTTTCTTATAAACCAGCATGTTCTAAGCATATGGTGGGATAAGCTTATCAGTCTGATGTTAACATTCCATATTTTATTCAGATAGTTTTCTCTGTTTTGTTTATCCATTATGTGTAGTAAGTGTATATAACCTCTTTACAGTTTCCATTTTAATGTTATCAAAAGGTATCTTCAATTTCTCTCTTGTGTTTTTAATCATGCTTAAAATATTCTTAAATGAAGTAAAAAGTGCCAGGAGCTATTAACTTTTTCCAAAGTTAGTTTAATTGTTTAATTATTACAAATAAAAATAAAATGAGATATTGGGCATATAAAGTATATTTTCACATCTTCTTGGAATAGTGAAGAAATAAATATTGTACATGATGAAATCAAATTTTTTATAAAAGTTTTTAACCCCTGAATGTTGACACCTTATGTAGTATTGTGTATTGTTAGTATTGGAATGATGTCAGTTTCTTTAGTTTTGTGACATTTTGGACCAAACCTTTTCAAAATCATTCATTCATGTGGTTATGAGTTCAAAGAAATTTTGTAAGGAAACATTTAAGTGCAATAATTATTTTTGTGAGAAAGAAGATAAATTTATTTTTTGTGCTGTTATATGTGCATCTATAATACTATATTTTTATACTCACAAAAAAAAAATCTCTAAAGAGATTCCACATATACTCTCTCACATTATTTTATCTGTGTCTAGAATGGTGTGTATAGTCTGGATGCCCCTAGTGGCTCAGTGGTAAATCAAAAGTTATAATACTAAAAACTAGGTTTTAATACCCATGTTTGGTGTAGCACAGATTGTGTAGCTTTATATCTACCAAAATAAATATTATGCCTGAAAAAATTATTTTTACATACTCATTAATAATTTTATCTGTCCTGAAAAGTCTGTTAATACATTTATTTTTATCATACCTGAATGAATACTTTGTACATGCTCATGAATAGGCTCACTGTCCAAGAATTTCTGTACATATAGAAATATTTCCATGCTTAAAAAATACTTTGTATACAATCAAGAATAACTTTGTCATATTTACTCTGTTAATATAGAAATATTTTTGTCATGTCTGAAGAAATTCTTTGTATTAACTCCAAACAGCACTCATTTGGTTAAAAAAAGTTTCTAGAATGTTATCATTAATTCTTTTATTTTAGACTGAAATGTTTGTTGATCCATGTTAAAAGTTATCACCTTATGTGTGAACATGTAAAGTCTTAGAGTGTGTTTTGTTTTTGTATTAATGAAAGCTTTCCTTGATTTGTGTTTAAGCATTTGGAGAATACATGTACTTATATTTTGAAGTAGCAAAGCTGATAGAGAAAAGCCCCTCAGTGGGACAACAATATAAGTCTTTGGATTTGCATTGCTGTAATAAGGGATTCAGTTGCCCTTCAGTGAACACAGTAGATAACCCAATGTATCTTTCTTATAACAACTGTCTCTCTCACACACAAACACACACACAGTATTTTTTTTATCAATTTCTAATTTTCTTATACCAGTTGAAAATTATCAGTTTTCACTTTTAATGTAATATCTTATGCTTTCTTAAGAATTCATCACAAAAGAAAGAAAGCAATCAAGACCTGTTGAATGAGGTGAGAGTTACTGAAGTTAATTTAGTTCAAGTCTATAAAAATCAAAATATAAATCTTAAAACTGTAAAACTAGTGTCTTAAAAAAAAAGTTGTGTATGCAGATCTATATGTAGGACATACCAATTGTAGATTAAGTCCCTGGATCATTTCAACTTAAATTATGCCTTAAAGGCTGCATTTTCTGTGTTGTGTTCTATATTATTTCACACTTAGTGTTTGAAAGTAAATCAATAATTAATTGACAAATACATAGAAGTTCTGTAAATGTGCTGTTAGACTTGATTGCCTGTACATGTTGAAATAAAGATGATTGTAGGTTTACTGAAATGACTCAAATGTAATAGATAATTGAAGTCAAGTTTTGTTTGAATTTTAGTCGACTTCATGGAGATCAATCAGGGGCTTTCATTCTTGTAATAACACAGTTTTTATTAAACATTCACATAATGTGCAATCTTCATGTTTGTTCTAGTTTCTTCGTCATCCTCAGCCATATCCCATGATAGTTATTCCTCCATCAGGTGGCTACTGGGTTGATGGCACAAACCACGAATACCAACTGGACTTGGAGGGAAACTCTGTTACCCCCGAGTACACGTGGTCCCCTCAACTCGAACTTGATGATACTCCAAATATTTATCGCAAGATATTTTTGGGCATGGTGAATAAATTAATAGACTGTTTTACCCAGCTGAAAGTCTTAAGCCTTAATCTTAAATACCTAGCATATGATGATGTATAAAACAGTGTAATTTAAATTTAATAAAAAAGCTTTAGCAACATGTTAGATACATGATTAATTAATGTTATTTACTTGTCAAGTTCAAAATAGTTTTTAATGAATGAGAACAAAGATACATATGTAATAACTTTGGTTTATTATTTCTTAGTTCTATATGTAATAAATATTGTGTTGGAATTTTCAGTATAATGGGATACTGTTTAAACACTGTTTCTAAAATAATACATAATAATCATGTTATTTCTTTTTATCCAACACAAAACCTTTCATGATTGATTGTATTTGGATGTGCATTGTAATATTAAAGAATATTTTATCACATAGTGAAGCATTAGTTGTGATTATTGTTCTTTCACATGTCATATTATTTATTTTTGAAACATGCTTGAAAGTTTAAAAGACAGTTTTTGTTTTAAATTCCAGTGTTTTCAAACCAGACAACAAGTTACTGTTTTTCTAAAGAATAAAACAATTATTTATTAGCTTTGAATGTATTAGAATACAAGGATCTGTTTTAATAATGTATCATTTCATCACAGGATCACTTCAATTTCACTGCCTTTGATCCTAATGTTGGACACTTAGTGATGTCATTAAAAGTAGAAAAAACAGAAAATGGTCGTGTCTGGATTTTACTAAGGTACGTAGAATGGGTATTATTAATGTCTTAGGTCTACAGAAATATCAGTACATTATATTAACACCATTTTGAATATCCAAATAAGTTCTGACTGCCACAGCTGACATAGTCACAGTGAAACAGCCTGTATAAGAACTAAATTTTTACATTGTTTGGCATTTCATAGGTACTGAATAATGTCACAGAGGCTACGCTTGTGAGGATGCCATGTAACAGTCCTTTCCAACATGAATTATCCATGCTTGCAGATCATAAAATTTTATTCTGTGTGTTTGCCACACTATTGAGCACTTGTATATGTGAGAATAACTCAAGGAAAAATCTAAGGACTTAAATAACTTACCATAAAATTTTAGGAGTGCAAAATATTGTGCCCTCACTTCCACAAACACACCCATTCTCATAAACATGCTCATTAATTGATCATCTTGAAATATCATAACTACTTTTAATTACCATAAGTGTAAGAATGTTGATAGTTTTTCTTAAAATTATTACAAAATAATTTTTAGCTCAAATTAATACAAACATTACAATTATACTAAAGTGTACTAACAACTGGAAAAGCCCCCAAAATTTTGAAACACTTTGTGGATTCTTATTACAATTAGGTGATATTAAATTTACTTAGTCTGTGTTAATGAAAATGGCAGACACAAAGAATTCAGAAACAAAAAGATACTTTGTTTTTTAAAGTTTATTCAGTTGTCTGTGATTTACAAACAATTCAAACTTGTGCACTGAAATAGAAAATACTTGCTGAACTGAAGTAAATGAAAATTAATTTTTTTAATTTTCATTTAGTCCTAGTGGAAATAACCAATATTTGTTTATGTGGTGAATTAATGTTAGTGTATTTTAATGTTTCTTCCTAGAACAAGAACAGGTTTATTACATGATATTTTACCAAGCAGTTTGTTGGGAGAGAACTTTAGTGCAGGTCAACTTGCCAAGGTAAGGATTTGTGTAAAGTGTATTTGTAAAAGTTTGTTTATGGGGATGTTTGTATTTTGTAAAGATTTGTTTTTGGGATTATCAAAATCCAAATGCTTGTCTTCATGCTTGTAGTTTAGTAGAGTAAAAATGTTTGTGAAATACAAACACCAACAAGTGCTTATGGTCAGTTTTGCATATCATATACCTTTTCCATACAAGTCATTTCACAGTATTTCATTTTAAAATTAAAGAATATGTAACATAACATTTCAAATTTTGACAGAGGTCTGGACCTAGTAACTAGCTATTGCCATTCCCGTCTGCATACTTAAATAAGGAATTGCTTAATATTCAAAGTTTCATGTTTTTGGTGTTTTTTTGTCAGCTTGAGAAGATAATGTTTAAAATTA
Organism: Tachypleus tridentatus; assembly: GCF_004210375.1. Lineage (NCBI taxonomy): Eukaryota > Metazoa > Arthropoda > Merostomata > Xiphosura > Limulidae > Tachypleus > Tachypleus tridentatus. Next base: position 143,592,174 of record NC_134834.1, read on the forward strand.
ATTATAAAAGTTAATACTGACAACCTTTTTTAAAGAATAAAACCTCATTATTTTTGTGTGAGGCTTAGATTTTAAATGAATGAATTCCTGGCAACAATAGAAATAAACATTTTGTCTTATGTACAATGAAATTAGATCAGCATACATAATAAGACTGGATTCACCTCATTTAAGTGCTAGATTTATTTTGTATGATCATTCGATGAAGTATGTAAAGATTGAATTGACAGTGTGTGAATTTATAACTTTCATGTACTACTAACCCACAATTAACTACTGATGAATAGTGGAAATGTACCTATGTAATTGCTGGATTGCCAATATGTTAACCATGGGTGAAGAGTGAAGACTGGATTAATGAGATGTGAATGCTATATGCTGTTAAATTTGTTGTGATTACAGGAGACTCAGTGAGATGCTCAAATTTGTTTGTCTCTAGAGCATGCAAATGCTAATGTTGTGTGTGGATGTTCTTAACTGTGTAGAGATTTATGTTTTTTATCTTTGTTATTGAAAAATTTCATCACATTACTGCAATTCTTCAATGAAATATTAATTTTAACCTTTTACTGACTAACCAGAGAAGATAGTGTTAGTCTCCACTATATTGCAAACCACAATTGTTTATCTTTATATTATTCTCATTTTGTGCTATTAAAAATGTTCAGCAATTTATGGATATTGTGTGTGTGTGTGTGTGTGTGTGTGTGTGTGTGTACACAGACATGCATGCATACATACATCACAGATGTATCAACAGTAATAATTACAGTAAAAATATTTGAAATGAAAGAACTACCTGTCTATCTTTATCCAACCCTCAGAGAGTTGCATTGTCAGTAACAAACAAACAATTGTTTTTCCAGCTAACCTAGAGTAATAAACTAATTTATTTAATTTCTTTCAATTTACAGAAATATTACTGTTTTTATGCACCTCAAAGGTTTCTTTTCCAAAAGCTTAAAGAAATAAGTAACTTTCAGTTTTATTTTTACTTTAGAAGTTTGTCATAATTGTTCAACCAAATAAAGAAAATTATTGTAAACCAGTGCATCATTGGTATATCAGTAAAACATTTATTGTGTATAATAACATGAATATAAAACTAAACAATTTTTTTGTTTATTTCAGCTTCTTTGTGATCAGATTATAACAGAAAGATTCCAACCAGTAACTTTTCCAAAGGTATGTGATGTGGCTTCATTACAGAATTTATTCTCTCTGAATTTTCTATAGTACTTTAAAAAATAAAAGCAGTATTATATTATAGTAAGTGAGGTGTCAGTGAGTAGTTTTAGTGAAAGCAAAAAATAATCTAGTGATCAAGTCATTATGGTTTTGATTAAATGCCTAATTATGGTAGAGGGTTGAGTATATTATATTAAAATAATTTGTATTATGTAAATTAGCATGTAACATACGTATAAATATGGCAAAATGTATCAAAACTACATTTCGACTCTGATTGATGGCTCTTTGATACATCTGAGAGCTTATAATGCTAAACATTAGGTTTTGATGCCCAGAATAGGCAAAGTATAGATAGCCCACTGTGTACTTAATAGCAAATAAACATTGTTTGGTTTTTATAGGTAGTGTGATGCTACCAAAAGTAATCGTGTATATGTATCTCAGAACAGGTGGTATGGATACTAACACTTTTATTGATAAGGAGAGAACAACATTACGACCTTCCTAGGTCATCTTCAGGTTAAGAAAGAGAGAGTTTGAATGTGACTGTTGCTGGACACACATTTTAGGGACGAGTGTATAAACAGGTACGAGATTGTAGGGGACATTGCAGGTGGATGTTAGGTTATTAATTAGTATAGCTATAAAGGTGTTCCTTTATTATTAGTTTAATTTTGGTTTTAATAGCTGTATAAGTAGGGCTTCTTTGATTTTGTGTTTGTGCATATTTGTTTCCTTACTTTCCTTCTGGGTGTTTTCTGTGGTTGTGTTTATTTGATGTGCAGTGTTTTCTTGTGTTATTTGAATCTAATTTCCATTTTTCTGCTTGTTTCTTCAATATAGAAGTTGTGGCAGTTGTTGCATTGTATTGTATAAATTATGTTGGTGTTGCGTTTGTCAGTGTAGTTTTTACATAGTATGGACTTTAGTTTTGTACCTGATTTCTGAATAAATTTGGTGTTTACTGGAATCCCATACCCATTTATACTCTTGTCCCTAAGACATGTGTCTGGCACCGGTCACATTCAAACTCTCTCTTTCCTAACCTGAAGATGACCTAGGAAGGTCGAAATTTTGTTCTATCCTTATCAATAATAGTATTAATACCCATACCAGCTGTTCTGAGATACATTTTTATTTCAAGTGGGTTTCTCATCATCAAGAATTGTGAGAAGGGTTTGTAACAGCTTTTTCTGATATAAGATGCTCATACACTCCTATCATAAAGATGTTTTCAGACTGGAGATTTAGAATTCATAAGATGAGAATGGTCATTGTACTAATCAAACTAGAAAACAAAGCAGTATGATAAATTTGGGCCAACAGGACCAGCCACAAATAAACTTACAATTAGTCATATACCAGCTGTGGAAAGCAAAGTATGTTATCTTGTAACAGATGAAAATGAAAATACATGAACACAAAACTCATTGGCAAAAAGTTGTCTGTGTGCCCTAAACAACAGTACTGAACATCATGAAGAAGGATTTTTTATCCAGAAATACAATTTCAATATCTTTCCAGCCAACACATCCTTGAGTAACTGGAGAATGAAACTGATGTTTATGGTATTCCATATAAAGATATACTCAAGTTGCTGGATGCAAGACCTATGGATTTCCATGCAATTAGATTGTTGAAATTGGCACTGGGAAGCTGGTTATATTCATACAATAAACAACATGTACATAATCCAGGTAGCAGGGTTGTGTTTTAGAGATGACAACCTTATGATGGAGACTTGCTATGGGAAAACTATGCAGCAGTGTTATTTTCAAGTAGAGCATGAATGGATATGGTGCCATGGACTTGCAGTGACTGAGGCTGCAAAATTATTATAATATAATGTACTCAATCCCTGTATAAGGAACATTAGATTGAAATAAACAGTTTTATTACTACTTCAGATATCAGTTATTTCTGAAGTAAACAGAACTGTTGTTTTTAATTAAAAATTTTGTTTGGCAGCTTACTTCAACCAATTGCTCTACAACTGAATTAATATTTTATTAAAGAAAATTAATTTGATAAATGTGTAAAGAACCATAATAACACCTCAGCATAATAATACATAAAAAACTAAAGAGTTTACAAAACATAAAGAATGGCTAGTTTTGTTAGGCTTGGTTTGTCAAAACTAGTGGCTTTGTTATTTTGTGATAATTTTTTAATATTTGTTGTATTATTACTCTTATGTTTTTTTTATTTCTTTTATAAGTATCAACTGTGGAAAGTAAAATAGTTTAAGTTTTTAAACTAAGAGCTGGTTTAAATTATAATTAAATATTGTAAACTTTTTATTCTAATTCAGTTTTACACAATTTGTTTCTCAAATTTTATTTTCTTGTAGGCTTCAGAAATGCTCACTGCTTATGATGAACACATTTTGGTTAATACTTTCAAATTTGGTGTCATTTACCAAAGGCATGCCCAGGTAAGCTTGATATTTGCTGTAGTAGTTAAATATGCTGCCATAATTTAATTGTTTAAATCCAAGCAGATGCTGACAGCATTCAACCAAAAATTCAGATTTGTTGATCAGGGAGAGTGTCCGATAACATTTGTCTTTTGGCTGAAAACTAATCCAAACCTTTTATTATCCATGAAATTAAAAGAAAATTAAATGTTAAGATATGGTAATAATTATTAAGAAATTATCAAAATAATTCCTGCATAATGTTCAAAATGTTACAGGTTTAAAGAGTAAATAACTTGATATTCAGGTTACCAAAAGTGGTATTAACATAATTTAGATACTAAAGTTTATAAAAGGTTTTTGTTATTAAATTTAAAATATATTACACAATACCATACCTTTGAATTCAGTCTATATTTATTTCATTTAAAAGGTTATAGATAACTTTATCAAATAAACTCAATGAACACGTCTGTTGTTTCATTTTTTAGTCTTGACTTTCTTACATACAATGTAAGAATTGCTTGTGTAATACTAGCTTTGAAAGTTCTAAATTAGGAAGTAATGCTTCACTAGTGTGCATTGAAATCTATATCTGAAATTATAACTAAACAGTAGCATTCTTCAGATCAAGAATGTATATTTGGTGAAAACTCCTTTGTTAGAAGTACGTAATATTTGTTATTATATAACAAAAGTCTTGGGTTGAAACCTGAGTTGCAATGCAAAACACATGGAAAATAAAGGCTTAGAGTTTGTGTGTGAAGCTCTGAAAGCAGTGAGAAGATTTAAGATTTTTTTAAATTTCTTTATTTGATTATTCAGAATTAAATGTAAATTTTGATTTAAAAACAAATTACTTCTGATTTATTTTGTATTTTTAAAAAATTGCATTATTTACTGTACCCTTGCTTCCTTTTTTTCATGTGCTATTCTGGTATATCTGGTTCAACTTGATTAATATTAAGTTCTGCAAATCCTATATGAACTAATACTTGAACATCAAGTTCAATAAAGAAACAAGCCTCGGTGACTTTCAGAAGTTATACTGGTTTGCTTATGAAGTCAGTGCAATTGATAAAAATATTGCTTTTAAAATTTCTGCATTATATAGATAAACATGTGTTGAGTTTGCTAATTAGTTCTCTCCTTAATCTGTTTTCATTTTACTTTTCAAAAGAGAGATGTAGTTAATGGAATGATCCCCCACATATAATAATGTTAACAGAAGCTATAACTGTAACTTTCAAGTAGTGTATAATAAAGCTTGCTCTGATATAGTGATTATAGTTTATCACCTGTTACTGGTAAATGTGTGCTAGATTTAGTATTTATTAAAATCAAATCATAAAACTGAAGGAACTTTGTCTTATTCACATGAATAAATTCTGATTTTAAATATATTATAATAGTTGTATGTGTGTGTTAAACTTTGATAACATTTTTTTCTTAATAATCTCAAGTGATAAATTTATGATTCTTTACCAGTTTCAGTTTTGTTTTCTGTGGTATTATGTTGAACACCAGTTTGTAATCTAATCAAAGTAGATGAACCCATGATATGTGTGTGTTATTTTGTACTGGAGATATTTTGTACAAATATTAATTTTTAGAGAAAAATTATGATGTTTCTTTCATCTTAGCTGGTATGATAAATTTTCATTTACAGCAGAGTGCATTTTGTCTCTTATAGACCAATAAACTATTTTCTGTAATACAAGAACCAGCTTACAAAATTAACTTCTTGTTAGATGGTGCTTATGTCGGTATCTAAGAAAAATTAACTTTCATAGTGTATGTAACCAAATCAGGTGAAGCATTGGTTTTATTGTCAAACCTGATGAAGGATAACAGCATTGATGTATGTAAATATTTATAAACACTACCTGTTCTTCTAATCAGTTTTGGAGAATAGTTTTTTGTTTTGTTTTAAAACATGCTGCTTTACTTGAAAGGTATTGTTTTGTTACAAGGAAACACTTTAACAATGCAAATTTAGTATTTCAGAGTTAACTGTAGACAGTAGGAAAATGTATTTGAAAACAGTGTGTGAGTTTTGTTGAAAGAAACTTTTTGCTTCTTGGTTTAGACAACAGAAGAAGAGTTGTTTGGAAATATAAGCCACAGTCCTGCTATGGATGAATTTCTAAGTATGTTGGGACACCACATCAAACTAAAGGATTTCCAGGGGTGACTTTGTTTTTGTACTTAAGAGTTGTAATACAGCATCACTAATAATAATTGTAATTCTACATAAAATTGAATTTATTTTCCAGATATTTATTAATTATTTATTTTCTTGAACTGGCACAAAAAATGTTCATTAAGAGACATATTTTAGATAATGTCTAAAATATGTTATTACTGTTCTAAAGACTAAATATTGTACTGATAAACAGTATTTGTCTTTTACTGTTTGTTTCTAATTTGACTGAAAACAAGATTTAATCCCATATTTCTGCTAGTGGATAATACTGGTGACTACATTTCTGTCAATCTGTCCAGCACTTTCATCAGGTCATATTCAAGTCACCCAAACAGTGTTCGTCAGTAGAAGAAGAATACATTTGCTTTAACTAAAACTACATTAAATAACAAATAATTTACTATATTTGTATGTATGGTGTTTTTACTTTACACAGTGAACCTATGTTTATATACGATTGGAAGGGTATGTAGTATGGATGCTACTAATTTATTATTCTATATTGCTCAGTAGAGAAGTTGTTTTAAGACACTAAAAATGAAGCTTGTCACTTGACACCAATACAAGTGATAAGTGATGAACTGAATAGTATTTGGGTTTCATATATATTTTATTTTATTGCATCAGAGAAATGGAGTAGTTTCCAGTCAAAATCTACATTTTCATTTATTGTCAGTAGTTTTTGGGTTTTTTTGCAACTTTTGGATGAGCTCAGAAACCACAAATAAATGTTAAGAATTAATTGGTTGTACTACCTTCTTTAAGTCTGGGTAACTTGATAGGGCATTTATTAAAATTAGATGTCTCTGTAGACAATACAGTTGCATGAGAAAATAGAATGTGTATGTAGAATTTATTCTTTAAGAAATAATAAATATTGTTAGTGTTGGAAAGAATTGGATCTTGGGATCTTTCCAAATGTCAAACTAATCCTAAGTTTGTTTCTGGGTAAACTTATACTACTATATTTGTTATATTGCTGGAATATTTCTGGAAGAAATCTTGTTTGTTGTCAAAAAATTTAATTCCCTTGCTTGTGTATTTGCAATGTATCTTCTAGCTTTCGAGGAGGTCTCGACACCCATTATGGCCAAACAGGCAAAGAGTCCATATACACCCAGTTTCAAGGGTGTGAAATCATGTTTCATGTCTCTACACTTCTTCCCTACACTGAAGGTGACACTCAACAGGTGCATATTTTTTTCTTTTACAGTCTAAAAATGTTAATTGGAGAAGAAATACTTAAAAACAAATTAAATTATGTTTTTGTGGGAATACTTGTTGAATTTTTTCATTAAGTGTGCTTAAAGAATTAACACCAAAAAGACTTCTCAATTAAAAAGGTACAGTGAATCACACATTGGTAACTGTGTTCTTAAACTTTACTAAGAGATGTAAAAACCCAACTTGTAAAACACTTTACCAGCTTTGCATGAAATTCCTGTTTTATTATACATTATCAAACTTTTCCAACTTTATGTAAAGACCCTGTTTTACTAAACATCATTAAATTTTATTAACAGTGGAATAAACGTGTGTGGTCCTACACACCAGATCCTCTCAACAATGTAAGAAAGCCCTGTTTTACTACACATTGCTATATTGTATCTACAGTGTATAAGAGTCCCATTTTGCTGTGTATTATTAAACTTTTCTCAAATGTCTCTGTGCATTATTATAATTTTACTTTCATACTTCTCTTTATAGTATTAATGGTCCATGAACTCTTATAATTCTCCTATTATTAAGACCTTTCAAAAAAAGGTATTTCTCTTGATAACTACAAGCAAATTACTTAACACTCCTACGAAAAGTGGGGCCTAATAGGCCCCAGAGCAACTTGAAAGGTTATTAATATTAGGCTAATAATTTTGTATTTAAATGAAATTGCCATTTAAATCCATTAATGAATGGATTAACGAGATTCCCACTGTCCCTATCTACTATCTAGCGAAACCACAGCCAGGGGAACGGGCTTGGAGAAATCAGGACTAGAAACGTCTTTTCGTAGGAGTGTTAAAACAAGTTAAGATGCATTTTAGAATTTGCAAATGAAATTCTGCTTGAAATGGATGCATTTGTGGCAGGACAAATACAGTATGTGACTATTTATCACATTACTTACATATTAAATTATTTTCTTCAAAAACGAAAAAATTATGGAACTCAGTCATTTGGTCTTGGTAGTTTGTACAGGATTATGTGTAGAGCAGTTTGCATTAACTTGTCATAAAGAAATTACAAGGTACCTATTTATAAATATATTTTTAAGGAGATGAAAAGTGGTCAGTAGCCTTTATACTGAAATCAGCTTTCAACACGTCCAAATTGTGGTCTTGCTTCAGAGGTCCTGAACACGCTCTTGTTGATGAAAAGGGATCTTGATATTAAAAGTGCTAACCTTTCATGTAGTATTTATTTAGAACTTTCTTCATTACAACCATGGTGTTAAACTGCTTGTTTTGATATTTCAGCTTCAAAGAAAGAGACACATTGGGAATGACATTGTAGCCATTATATTCCAGGACTCCAACACTCCTTTCTCCCCAACCATTATAGCATCTAATTTTCTACATGCTTATATTGTTGTTGAAGCTCTTGAACCCAAGTCACCTCAGACAAGGTTGGTGTTTTTTAAAACTCTACAGTATGCATTCTGCTATATGACTGTGTGTGTGCTTCATAGCATTCCAGAATATCTGAAGTTGACGATTGTATTTTTATGAATTATCCTCGAACAAAAATCTTTCCACTTAAACGACAGAATACATTTTTGTTATTAATTCAGTCCACTTTTTACTCAGTTAAAATATGTATTTACATTTCTTTATAACATTATTTAAATTCTCTTTTTGTGCATATTTGTTTTATGTCCATCATTTGGATATTTTATTCAACACTGTTCTTCCTTCTCTTCTAACCTGTGTGTAGAGGTTTTATAAAGTAATATTTAAAAGAAGTATCATGACTAGATGATAAGTCAGAACCAGATTCTGTCCCTAGCTGAACATTTACATTTTTCGTGCAGACTTAATGTAATGCATGTTTAGAATATAGCTAAATTTCATTAATGTTTAGAATACTGAAGAACTATGGCCATTTGGCTAAGGGACCTGACTCATAATCTGAGTGTTGCAGGTTCAAGTCCCCATCACTCCAAACATGCTTGCCCTTTCAATCATGGGGGCATTATAAAGTGACGGTCAATACAACTTTTTGTTGGTATTAGAGTAGCCCAAGAGTTGGTGATGGGTGGTGATGACTAGCTGCCTTCCCTCTAGTCTTACATTGCTAAATTAGGGACGGCTAGCGTAGATAGCTCTCATGTAGCTTTGCACAGAATTCAAAACAAACCAAACCACATAGGTTAAACTTCCATGTAGTTGTGCTTTGTGGAAGATTCAAGTAGGTTGTATATATTTTACGTTCTTGTTATAAATAAAAGAAGTGATATTTTGTACAAATATTAATTGCATACTAGTTGTCAGAAGCTCAGAACTGTATGGTTTCTAACCTTAATGTTAAAATAGAAACTTAAACAGTTTTTCTTTGTTTTTCAGATACAAGGTTTCAGTTACAGCAAAAGATGATGTTCCATTTTTTGGTCCACCTTTACCACAGCCATCTGTTTTTACCAAAGGGAATCGGTTTCGAGAGTTTCTTCTGGCTAAGCTTATCAATGCTGAGCATGCATGCTACAAGTCAGAAAAGTTTGCAAAACTGGAGGTACTGCAGTTTCATCAAATATTTGTTGGATGAATGATTTGGATTTGTTAATTGTGATAAATTTACAATGTAAAAAGTATGTAGACAAAAAGGAATCCACAGTAGCCACAGGAATGGAAATTTTTTTTAGGTAAGATTAGAGTAAATAATCTATGAGACTTGTTTTTCCAGCCCCGTATGGCCAGATGGTTAGGTTGCTCGACTTGTAATCTGAGGGTCATGAGTTGGAATTCCTGTCACCTCACACATGCTTGCCTTACAGCTGTGAGGAAGTTATAATGTTACAGTCAATCCCACTATTCATTGGTAAAAGAGTAGCCTAAGAGTTGATGGTGGGTGGTGATGACTAGCTGCCTTCCCTCTATTCTTACACTGCTAAATTATGGACAGCAAGTGCAGGTAGCCTTTGTACAGCTTTGCAAGAAATTCAATACCAAGCATGGGACTTATTTTATTACTCATCAGGATGTCTGCCAGCCTACCCTCAAATTGAAATTCTTCTAGGCAGGTTAGAGTAAATTATTCTATGAGACCTTAAGTATTTTGAAATCGAAAGGGTGTGACATCTGGGACCAAAACTGTAATTACTTTCAAATTCATCAAGAGAAAACAAAAAACTTGAAGCCAATCTACAAACTGCTGTGCTGCAGCTAAAAACAACTGCGAGATAATTTAAAATAAACATCTGTGTATTATCTTTTAGTTCATAAATGTCAATTGTTGCTCATATAAATATTTTATTTTGTGATATTTGTGAATGGACTGTCAAATTAAATACAATATTCCTTTTGTATTAAACACAGTTTAGTTAATTATTAAAATGATCTCTTCTCATTGAAGAGTAATATTTTATCAGAAATAATATAGCTTATAGTGCTGTTTTGGTAATGAGAAAAAGTTCTATGCCAGGCTTCAAACATTTTAAGAATCATATTGATCAAGCATAAACACATATGGTCAGAATTTGCCTTCCTATTAACTCATAATTTTTCTGTTCACTAGTCATATCAGTTGACTAATTTTCTGTAGTTGTGTGGAAAATTTTCTAGTTTAATATTAGTTTGCAAGAAAGCATATAATTTTATATCATGGCTGTTAAGATGAGAATTATCTTATTCCAGTTGTCACAGTGGTGAAAAAAAACTATGGATTCTGAGATGCACCTTTTAGAATAATCTAGAATCATTTTATTGCCTTTCTTTTGAAGTTTATGATTATTATTTGTATTTGTATGATCCAGTGAAGAAAAAATAGGCATTTCAATCTTTCAAAAATATATGTAAATATATTTGTTAAACTTTAAGTCTGACTTGAAGTTGAATTTGTACCCCTCAAAAATATTTTTGAAATTTATTCTGTTTCAAAAATTAGTAGTTTATAACAAAAGTGTATTTTATTTTTCACATCAGGATCGAACAAGAACCTCCCTTCTTCAGTCCCTCCATGATGGTCTTGTGCAGAAGACCCAAGAATTCTGTGGAACAGGACTGTGTTTTGAAAACAACAAAACTGATGTTAATGGTACAAGCTCACGTTTCTTTGACTCTGTTCGGAAAGCCTTGACTGGAAGATCTAGAAGTCAGTCGATAGAATCCAATCTTTCCAATGTTACACCTAAACGATCCTCAACTAGTGTTAGTAGTAGCAACACAACATTTGGGGACTTAACTCCTACAGTAAGTGCTAGTAGTAGTTGTGCAGGCTTCTAATAGTTATGGTAACATCTTAGTAGCTAACATAAAAATTTTGTTAAAAGAAGTAGTGAATATTTTTAAAATTGTCCATTAAACAATAAAAATATTAAAATTAAATGATTTGTATATATTCAGGTTCACAAACGAGAATTTAAGAAATACATTTTTAATAAGATCTTGAGATAATGTTTAACTAAGATCAGTTTATGTTTACAGTTTCTTTCTTAAGTCTTCCAGATATATCTAACCATCTATATTTCTCTAATATTGAAAGATTCAAGATGTTTTCATTTCATTATTGTGGAAGCAGTCTTTTTGTTTATTTCAACCATACTTTACAGGGATAGCAGAATGAAACTTGTTCTTGTAACTTATTTAGTTTATTACAGTGTTTATTACAACTAACCTAAAAAAAATGTGTTTGTTGGTAAATGTTATGTTCAAAACTCAACATAAACATAGCAGCAAAGACACTGAACTGAAACCCTTGGGCATAAGTTACTTTTATTTCAGCTACAAAATGTTCAGTGGGTCTTTACCTAAATTAAGTGTTTCATTCCTAAGCCTTGTAGCATATTACCATACATTTTCTTAAATATGTTATTATCTTTGTTATAAATATAATATCAATTTTATTGAGATCTTTTTAAGAATTTATTTAAAAGCATGTAATTAAATTCCAATGTTTCAGAGTATCAAAGGTTCAGGTTCAATAAAGTATTGGTATCGGAGATCCCCCTCCCAAGGATCTACACACAGGTCAGAAATCACATTCTTTATATCCAGTTTTCTTTTAGATCAAGCATTATTAGTTGCATAAAAATTGTGCTGTGATTCTAGTTTGGGGAGATCATTGCAATTTCTCTTTCATATGTCATTGTAATGGATTTTTAGTTTCTTTGCTAGTTTATTCTCAGCTATGATGGTTTAATTCATTTACTCTTTTCTTAACTAAAAATGTCAAGAAAGATTGATATTTTGTGCTATGGCCATGTGATGCGACAATTTTAAAAAAATCAACTATTGTTGTTGAGCAATAAGACCAGGAATATTTAAAATAAAATTTTAAGAAAGTAAAACATTGAACTTTCATAAAAGTTGATATACTTGAATAAACATTGGCAAAACAGTTTGTCTGTGAAAGTAGTAATATTTCAAAAGTCTTAAAAAATACTATCCATGTTATGATAATATTTAAGTTCCTATGTAAACTGTGCAATGCAGAGAAATGGTTTTGCTTAAAAAAAGTATATAAAATATTAAAAAAAAATTGTACCTCTGAAACTACATCTACAGCAGCTATTGTGTGGTGTTTTACCATTGAACAAACTAGTTGATGAGACCTCAGTTAGCTTGAAACTGCAGTACTCAGTTAATTATGAACTTGCTTAACAATGCTGTCTGAGTACCATCTCGATAGGTGCAAGTATATGTGTCACAACTAAGCTGGTGTGACAAAAAAAAAGCAGTTTTCTATTGTCCTTTGAAAAAGTACAAATACATTAATTTCAATGTGGTGACAAAGTTAAAATACACTTCCAACCCATTTTATAACCCCTGTTTGCTATACAGACTTTTCTATGAGTGCTGCAGTTAAAGATACGTTACATTGTTTTTAGTATTTCTAGGAATGCTTAGGTGGGGTGAGGGGGAGTTTGCAAAACACTTTCAAACTGTCCTGCACTTATGATCAGTTGGATGTTGAAAATAACCTGTTTATTTAGCTTTGTCACAATTACTGAAGATATTGAAAGTTTTGTTGTTTATTCAGTAAATAAAAAAGAAACTAAATAGGCAAACATTTTTACACATTATCAGTAAAGTTAACAATGCTCTCAGTGAAACCATAGATTGTCTCCCGTATTCAGCAATGTTATAACAGACAATATTAGCTTTAACATTTTGGACCACGTTAAACTTGAAACTATTACCTTTCCAAACAAGTTTGTTTCTGTTACAGTAAGATTGACAACAGTTTTTAACAAATATTTTTTTACTGACCATACATGGATTACTAGAAAGAACATAGTACCATCCTAACTATATACCCTGTGTGTGACACTTTTCAGTCTTGAAAGCCAAACTTGTGAAGTTGATTGGGCTTGCAACACAAAGTCTTAACAGAAATGGCTTGTGTTTTTTTCCTCATTTCTGATAGCATAGTTTATTAGTGGTGCCTCAAGATTAGCACATAATAATTGTAATACTTCATTTTGCTAAGTTTCATATCTAGAAGACCAGAAAGCTATTAAAATGATATGAACTTTTACCTTGATGTATTTCACAGTTTGTATTTTTATTTTATGTTATAAAGAAAAGTGACGTTCTGTGTAAATGTTGATGGAATACTAATTGTCAGAAGATCAGAAGACAATAGATTTTTATTCTTCATAATAAAGTACTTCAGATATCAGAAATTAAGTATAATCAGTTATTTCTATGGTAACAAAGCCTTAACCTAGAGATGTGTAGCCTGTGTGATATTATATCACAGTGAGAATGATGTAATGTGAACAGGGGTGTATACCACATGTAACACCAATAACAAACTCAACTCCCTTTTCCTTTTCAAGCTTGATTTATAATGATAAACCTTCCCTTTTTTTGTTTTCAGGTTTCTTTTATAATAATAAAAATAAACGTTATTACACAGACTTCAGTACTTTAATAATTTTATAACACTTTAAAACTTTTGTAATCTTTACCTTTGCATTGCACTCATCTAGATCTCTTTTCAAAATTATAGTACAAACTTATGGTTCATAAAGTATTAAACTTGTTCACTGGAAGTAAAAGTCATAATCTCTGATCCATTATGGGTCCTTCTGTGCAGAAGATAGGAGTGTTTAGTCAATATCAGATCAGCTGGGATGCAGTGCACAGTTTTTATCAAGATGCTCTTCTTGTCAGTTAGTTAAAATATATCAGTTAATGTATTATATAATATGATTACTTTTAGTGTACTTAACTATCAGATTATTCAATTTGCCTGTGTTTGCCATCTTTACCATAATCTACAAGTCTTAAGTGTAATATTTAACTTTCTACTGTTTGTTGTGAAGTTGATAGTTTCTCCACCAGACTTGAATACAAGATAAGTTAAACAGTTTGGTATTCAAGGCATTAAGAAAATCGTGTAATAACAGGTAGGCAATCAACAATTTATAAGTACAAGGAAATACTGATGGTGGAGTATGCTACATGTTTTAACAGATCATTGGTTTGTCTTCAGGTATGATCATGAGCAATGCAAGGTTTATATATAGTTGTAAAAACAAAAGACAAAGGAATTAAATGTAATGAAATAATGTCAACAGGTGACAGAACATAGGTAAAGGTCAAATTTCATCGAATGTATGGACAGTGTATAGACCTTGCCACATGTGACTGATATTGTTAGGGCCATTATTACGGTTTAGTAACGGACCATTAACTATGATGATTTCTATAGTTTCTAAACTTTTCACTTGCAGAGAATACTTATTGAATTTAACTACCTAAAAAACATAACACTATAGAGATTTTAATCCAACAGATAGGGCTTGTATCAAACTTGAAAACAGTGAAAATATTATGTTAAATGTAACATTTCACCTATCAACAACATAAAACATTACAAAGTTTTCATTACTGTTTGTTCCAGAAACTTGTAATAAAATTCTTAGTTTTTAATAATTTGAACATTGGTGTGAAAACTGTGTTCAAGCTTTCACAAAAAATTAATTTCTTGCTATCTAACCCAAAATACTCCATATTAAAAGAACAAAAACAGAACATGCACAATATCCCATGTGAATGTGAAAAGGTCACGATAGAGACAATTTCCAAATACCTGCTTTAACATATCAACATGAAACTGGTCACAGAATACTTTGGGATGACATTCTTCTCCTATATTAACCCAAAAATAAAAACACTCCTTATAAATTATATAAATCAGAGCAAATTATCTCTCACTAGCAATATCAATCTCATTTGCTAGTTCTTTAGACCCTTCATACCCTTGACCATGTTTGACCTCTACCTGCATCCTGTTGACACCATTTCTGTTTTTCATAATGTGTAACAATATATAAACCTTGCATTGCTTAGTACTGATCACATCTGAGGAAGAGAAACCAATGATCTGTTAAAACATGTAGTATGTTTCACCATCAGTAAAACTCTTTCTTATGTTATAAATTTAAAGAGAGACCAACGTCCTGTCAAAAGATGTATGTTTCACCATTAATAAAACTTTTTCTTGTGCTTATAAATGGTTGTTTACCTACCTATTAATATATTAGCATAATGTGTTTTCTTACTTGAGTAAAAATCATGTGCAAGAACCTAAGCTTAAAAAAAAAATTTAAAATGAGGGTTAGCATGATATTGGCTCTCTTACACATCATATAATTAATTACTGATTAAAGACTGATAACATACAAATAGTTATATTTTATCACTGTTTATTAATTTAAAAAAAAACATTTCAACATGCCAATGGTGATCTGATTTTGAGGTGAAAGAGTCAACAAAGATGGAAGTTTTCAAATAATCATGTTAAATTTAATGCCAGCTTAGCTTTATTAACAAATAATAAGTGTAAATAATATTAAACTTTATTACAGAGACTTCAATGCTTGAAAATGCTAACTAATTATGTTTAACATATTTTATTATCTTTAGCTTTGCTTTGCATTTATCTCTTATCAGAAATAGGAGTTAAAACTGATATGTATGTTAAATATTGTACTGTAAATTCTGATGTATTAAAAGTTATCTGTGCACTTATTTACTACATCTATTTAGGTGTAAATTATTGCATGTTTCTGTGTTTCCACTTTTCAATTATCTATTCAGTCGAAACAATGACACCATATCTGTTGGAGCCCAAGAGAGATCAGGCAGTGGACCAAACACACCAATGTCAAGTCCTGAGACCCCACCTCTGACACAGCACATCACCTGTGAATCTGACTCATCCAGCATCAATAGTCTGGAGTTAGAACGTGTCTCAGCAAATTCAGAAGACTCTTGTAGAGGTGCCGACAGTGGGAATTTGAACACCGTCCAGTCTTGTTCTGTTTGCACAGAAAGCTGTAGGTCACAGAGGCCCAGTTGCCAAGGTATGAATAGATTAAAAAAGCTTGTGTACAAAGGTTCATTTCCATCCCTAAAACCTTTGAAAGTACTTGACTGTGCTATGAATAAATTCAAAAACTTGAATGTAAAAAAACAGTTTTAAATCTATGGATATTCTTGTGTGTTTTGTATTTTTTACAACTCTCACAAAAGTCCAAACCTTGCATAATCTTATATAAGGTGGAAGCTTCCTGCCCAAAATATTGCCAGTATAAATGTCTACCAAGCATATAGTGTAAACTCTGATTCTGAAATGGCATCACATAACACAACATATCTTTAGTGAAAGTGTACATATTGTGCAGCACTGTGTAAATTCTGATCCTGAAATGGCATTATATAACACATTATATATAGTTAGTAAAAGTATATTGTTTGCTCTATTGTTGTTTGCTTGCAGTTTACAGCAAAGTAATTTCATGCACTTTAACATGGATGAACTTGTGTACATCAAAGTCCCACTTTAATTGCAAGATAATTACCTTATTTATATCATTAACTGGTATTAGAACATGTTATTTTTTAATTTTGTTACTAATTGTTTTTTCAATGAAAGGTCTATATACTTATTATTTTTAGTATTCTTAATGGCAAGTGAAAAGAACTACAATATTTCTGTTTAATAATGTAAGCGAACTTAAGTTTCAATAAATATTTATGCTCTTGGAGAATCTCCTGGAGTACTGGTTTCAATTTATATTCTTGCTTCTGGGAAATCAAATAGGAAGATCAAAGTCTTAATTAAGTATTTGACATTTTTTAATCTTGGTTTGTTTTTGAATTTCTTACAAAGCTACACAGGACTACCTGCACTAGCCATCCCTACTTTAGCAGTGTAAGGCCAGAGGGAAGACAGCTAGTCATCACCATCCACTGCCAAATCTTAGGCTATTCTTTTACCAATGAATAGAGCAGTGGTTTCCAACCAGGGGTGCAAGATAACATTTGTTTTGGCCACTTCACCTTTATTCTTAAATAAATAATTACTGTGAGGGGGTGTGAGAACATATTAAAATTTTTAGGGGTGCGGGGCATAAAAAAGTTTGGGAACCACTGGAATAGAGGGATTGACTGCCACATTATAATGCCCCCATGGCTGAAAGGGTGAGCATGTTTAGCATGACAGGGATTCGAACCAGCGACCCTCGGATTATGAGTCGAACATCTTAACCCACCTGACCATACTGGGCCAAAATTTTAATTCCCATGCCTGGAACTGAACCTGGGCCTCCTGGCTGAAAGCTAGGTATCCTAGCCACTATACCATATGAGAATTGAATCTTGGTAAATGGATAATTTTATTATAGAGAAAACACATGAAATTTGTATTTGTTTTACATCTGTAAGACACAGAGGCCTAGTTATCAAGATACAAGTAGTTTAAAGCTTTGTTTCAAACCTACTTTTAAAGACTGAATTTAATAGCAAGTGAAAAAAACTGCAATACTTCTGAGGCCTGAAAGCAAATGCTATCTGTGCAGATATTTAAGAACAAATTTTCTGTACTTATTTACTATATACAACTCAGGTGTAAATTGTTACATGTTTCTGTGTTTTTTTTTCAATAATTCTTGCTCTCGAAAATTTTCTACAAATTTATAGAACAGATGGGATTTGCACAATACACATCCAACAATATATGTCACGTGCATTAAAAAAGAAGCAGGTATTAAAATAAATGTATAATAGTGTACATGATAGCAATTCCATTTTTGTAAAACGGAAAATATGAATTATCACAAAGCTGGAAGTTACAAGTAGTTAGATAAATAAGCTATTATGCACATAAGAAAAATGTTTCATAAAACTGATAAAGAACAGTGTTTGTGTCCTTTATTCATATTGTGTGTGTGTGTGAATAAGCATCTATATCATAACCCTTTAAAATTTCTTTTCACTCTTGTAGTTTTTTCCTCTTTGTTCTATATTGCAGCTATGCAAAAACAGATTGAATCCCTGAAACTGGAAGTAGTTAAATTGAAAACAGATAAACTAGAGCTTCTCAGGCAAAATATGGTAAGTTTATTGTGTACTGATTTATGACATAAAGTCCTACTAGTCTGTTCTTTTGATTAGAAGTAGTTAATAATGAAAATGGCTCTTCCAAAGTAACTAAACATAATACGTAGAAAACTTATTATAATGATTATTTTTCAGCCATAGGGCTCTTTCATTTAGAGAGTAATAATGTTTTATATAAAGGTCTCTGACTTTTTTCAGTGTTTTGAATCTTTCAGTATATTTTGAGTGTACGTATGAGAAAGTTTAATTCAAACAGGATTCTTGTTTGATATGAAAGTTAAGATATTAACTTATCATAAGCATTCATGTTTTTATATTGTACGAAGTGTGGCCCTCAACTTGCAATCACAGGTCACAGGTTTGATTCCCATCACCAAACGTGCTTGCACTTTCAGCCAAGTGGATGTTGCACGTTAATCCCACTATTTATTTGTTGGTGAATATTAGCCCCAGAGTTGAATGGGTAATGTTGATTAGCTGACTTCCCTTTAGTCTATTACTTCAGTAAGATATCTTTGTGTGATATTCAATAAAACAATTATCTTATGTGATTCACACACTATTGATATTTGAAGTTCAGCTTATTTGTCTGCATGTCTTATCTAGATGTAATAGCACCAGTATGTCTTTCTTATTTATTAAAAATTTAACTCAAATTTTATGAGTTTGATGATAAAATTACAAGCATTAAAATTATACTGAGAACTGGTCAAGATGCACGTTACATGGTCCATTTAGTATCAGTATGATAAAATATATGAACCTCACTGGTAGTAAATAGTGTAAAAACAAGTCGATCATTTGAGGGTTAACATTATAATATACACCTATTGCTGTTTAACAGTTTACAGTGTTTTACAAGAAGTGTTTTGCAAATTTTTTGGGTCAATATAAAACTGATTACAATTTTTAAATTATTTCTAACTGAATAAACTTCTAAACATTGTATGAATTTAACACTAAATAATACTTTACTAAAGGTAATTTCAAGTATAAATGCTAAAAATACATCTTTTATCGTATTCTAAATAATTTTTCATTATTTGTTCTAGTACGTATAATATGCTTGACAAATTATCTAGATTTTATTTGTTGAAATTAAAATATAAACAGTGAATTCCTTCAAAACATTATTCACTGTTAAAACAACCATTTAACGTTTAAAGTATTGGAAATCTTTAATAATCATGCCAAGAAAGTAAGACTTTTGTTGTTTCCATGTTAGACCAGCCAGCGAGATCTAAAGAAGTTGAAGGAAAAAGAGGTACGATTGACTACGGAACTTTCTCTGACAAAACGAGAACTGTTCAGGTTACAAGCAGCACACACCGAAGCATTAGCTAGCATTTAATTCTCCAGTCACTACTGTAGTTGTTGTTAACATAGTATGTGATCTGTGCCAACTGAAGTAGAAGGCCCAAGCACTGCTACATCAGGACAAACATGTAGAAGGCAGTTCAGAAGAATTATGACTCCAAGACTTATTCTGAATAAGGTCCAGATGTTTGCAGTGTCATTGTGTTCTAATAGTCACTGTCTAGATGCCTCGTGGAAGGTTTGAAAGTGAGTCTTTTTCAACAAGCTGTAAAGGTTTAAATGGAACGTGTTGTAGTTAACCCTACAAAGTCAAATAAACGTTTCCATAACACTGTTTTAGACAAGTTAAAAATAATCTCTAGTTTCTGATCGCAGATGAAAAAGTAATTTGAATCTTGAATGAATGACTTTATCTTCACCAGTTGTTCTGATATATACTATAAAATTGCATATTCTACTGCATAAATTAATTATTTAAACACAGTGCAAAAATCAAGTAATTTATAAATAATACACCCACATATGGGGTAGAATATGCTTATACTGGGTTTACCACAAATTTAGGAATGAACATGAGAAAGTGATTCAAGTATAGGGATGGGGATTAATATTAATGGGCTTTTATGTTAAATATGAAATACTGGTATGAGTGTTTAACAGAAACTAGATGTTATTTTGAAATAGCTTTTGAAAAGTAGTAACAAATGTATATTTGAAGTTCTGAATAACATTTTGTGATCATCATAGATACAGAGAGGTACATTTTGATATCGCACCCTGAATGTAAGTAAGTTAAATGATATGGAAACTTCTAACGTAGAAAAGTTGCACCTTAGCGATTCTATGTATCATACTACTTTGAATCTCTTAAGAAAAACCATGTTTTGGAGAATGCCATTTCTGTCCAGCAGAAACAAAATTTATTGCTAACTACATAACCATGCATATTCAGATACTGGTAACAATAAAAACTAAATTGTAAGAAAAGAAAGGATCAAAGAAAACTTTGTCAGGCAGGTTTTTTAAAAAAATCTGTCTAATTAAATTAGTTGGATTAGAGGTATAATGCTGCATACTTTATCTCTCTCTCACATTATTTTCCTTCAATTATAAAATGTTTTTTCTTTTAAAGATTTTGATATAGTTCTCTTTTAGAAATTTCTTATTTCCTAGTGAGTTCACTATTTACATGGATGTAGAAATAATTATTTTGCACAAAAGTAATATGTGTAATAGGACAAAAAACCTCAGTTGGTCTAAATTTCAATAATTATTACTAGATACAACTATCAAAGAAAACACTTTTATACATTAAAAATCATTTATACATTAAGTTTCTAAGAAATAGTCCTAAAAGTTTCTTTTACACTGAAAAAATTATGATAAAAGAAATAATACTGAAAATAACCACAGTTTTAATGGTTAAAAACACTTCAGATTCTCCATTTCACTTGAAATTGTCAAGTTACAGTCACCATGTACTTTTGTAAACCCAAGTGAACGAATTGCATGAAATAAATTACCAACATATTCTTTATAGAGTTGTAATCATTCAAAGCTTACTTTCAAAGACTATAACCTGTCAATTTGCAAAATCATGTCTATAGTCTAATACTAGTTTATCTTACCAGTAGTTTTACGGAAAAACTCTTGAGCAGGACGACTAATAGCACCACCTTTTACCCTAAAATTTTTTAACTATGTGAAAATAAACAATTTTACTTAAGCTAAAAATTAAAATTACCCACTCTTCTAATCATGTTTTGTCTGTTTCATTGGTGGGCTTATATAAAGATTAACAGATATAAAAATCCACGATATGTTAAATATGGAGTTGTATGTAATGGTAATTAATTATTCCAGAGATTACATTATCTAATGAAGGAAATGATGGCCTAATTTAGTAGTAGATGTACTTTAAAAACATTCTATGTTAAACATACATACAAAACACAAGGAAACAGACACATCTTTGGCATAAAGTTTAATGGTTACTACCTTTCCTCCCCCACGGAAAATTGCACACATTCTTATAGTCAAAACAGTAAATAGAAAATGACTTTTCTAAAAAAAGAAAGTGTTTTCAATTGGATTTCAAAATTATACACTTAACAGTTTGAATAAAATGACATGTTAAAATTTCAATTAAAACTAAGCTGTTCTACCTTTTTTTGTCAAAACCTATATTTACAAAATATAAGCTTTTAAAAATCTTTCAGTCCCAGAAACTCGTTGCAGTGTTGTAAGAATTACTGAAAAACTGGTATATTCTTTTTTTTAAAAGTTCTACTATCTAACCAAAAAACCCTCTTTTGTTTTTTTTTTTGCAAGCCAAGTTTATTATTTGTCAGGTTTTGATTGTCTGTGATTTGTTGGTGATAAATGTCAACAATAAGTGGAGAGCACACAATCCACTTGTCTTAAAAAAGTTAAATATATGTACAAAACTTTCAATAATTATTTCCTTATCAAATGTCCATACAATCTGGTTCAGTTACTTCACAACCAAACTGACAAATTATTTTTCTTTATTCTGTTTCGTACCTATGATAAATTCACTTACGTTACTCCATGCATTACAACAATAACATTCAGAGATTAAGATAATTGTTTCCCTTTTCTTAAAGTCCACACAGGCACGTTCAGTTACTTTAGAAATGACAAAACAAATTATTCTCTATTATTATTATTATAACTATACTCGTGTAAAACTCACTTTAAATATTGCCCGTTATGCCTAAACTAACAATCATGCAGTGTAACTTTCATTAACTTATCATGTTCCAACTTCTTCATAATATCTGTAGAAATTAAATGTCTTATTACATAGGATCTGTTTAATCTCTCACTTAACTTGCTTTCTTGACTTCCTTTCTGTATCTGCACATATAACACACAACACAAAAAACCTAACAATATCTAGCAGACTAGTGAAGACAATATTGCACATAAGAAGAATTTGGAAGGTTATAGTGAGACAATTTTAACAGTATTACAAAAACCTAGTACAGCATATGACTCATGTTACACAATGAAATTGTCATAATCACTTCTAAGATGACTTTTAACATTCTTGTTTTGAAAACAAAATAATAACTTTTAAAATAAACAATCTTGCATATTGTTACTCACTCACTACCAACTTATCCACACTTAGTCTTAGCAACATCTATATTCAAATGTGTATTTTTTTATTGCAAAAATAACTTTATGTTATGAAAAGTGTGGTATGTTTACTAATTAAAGCTTATTAGCACATTCAAAACTTATTAGCTGTTATCACAAAGTCTATACTAATATGTTGTAGTTGTTTCATATTATATTTTGACAACCATTCCCAAAGAAATCATCACACTTTGGAATATTTACTTTTAAAAGGTTTCTAATAATTATGGTCAAGTTTTGCATACAATTTATGGAAGGCATTCAAAATATGCTGTTGTACATTTTTTGTTATTCAGACTAAACAATCAATATTAATATTTAAGAATAAATTTGAAATATTAAATTGCAGTATTTTGATTTCAAACAGTAATAGTTCAGCAAATCAGAGGAAAACCTTCCTTGTGTTTTGTGGCTGCCAATCATATATAGGAGGTTTATTTCAACAGGATGGGTAGAGCTCCCCTAAATTCAAATCCATTCCACCTAGCTTGTTTTTGTGTTGAAAAGACAGATGCTCTTAAAAAAAATGATCTATTTTATACATACATGTAAGAACTTCTGGGGAATACAACCCTATCAGTCCCCATATTTTAAAAAATTATGAACCAAAATCCCTGCATACTTCTATCCAAACACTAACATTAGATGTTTCTCTTTGAATCTGTCCCAGTCTGATCAGAAAAACTGAAAATGTCAAGTACAGCAAGAAAAGCTTCCTTAAGAAACACACACTTCAAATATTTTCCTGTGAGTAATGAAAAACATTTATTTTGTGTATATATATAAAAAACTGCTTCCAAATAACTAGAATATTTAATGTTACAATCACCTTCACTTCCCTAATTTGAGACATCAATTATTTACATGGATTGGTGTAACAAACCAAGGCAAAAATGTGACTCAAGTCATTAAAACCAAAGGTGCAGCCAGTTGTCGTAATAAAACAGCAAAGTGAAATGTGATTGTCTTGGTGGAGGGTTAGTAAATTTGCTAGTCAGGTTCACATGTAAAGAAGACATGGATGTGCTGTTTAAACAGTAAATTCCTAATAAACTGATAAGTTAACATGTTTGATCTATGCTTTTGACTTGTGGGAATTAATGTGCTCTTGCCAGAACATACCTTGAATTCCCACAAACCAAATATATACCTCAAACATGTTAATGTGTCCCTTGTTGAAAGGTAAATTGCAGCATGTTTTGTGTGAATATTGTATTCTGTTTAAAAAAATGTACTCATTCTCTGGAGTACTTTTTTTTTTAACACAAGGTAGATTTTAAACTTTTACAGAATTGTGTTTTTCAGAACAATGTAAGTTTGACACTAGTCACATTGTTTACTAGAATTTACATAAATCCCAATCTAATAAAAATTACAATCATTAACTTGTCACATAGTTTTTCTTTATGTCACATTGTGTGGTCTGGAATGTTGGAATGTTTTTCAGATGATATTTTGATACTACTTATTTAGATGTAACTATTTCTTAGCCTTAAATCATGTGGTAGAAATAGGATCAACTTATTTGAAATGATTATTCAAAAAACAGATGATTTATTGCTTACTTTTTAAAGTCAAAGCTTGCACTCACTTTGTTTTGTTTTTTATGTAAGTGTGATGAAATTTTCTTTTTTACTATTTATTGGATTACTGTTCTTCTATGCTGTCCTCAACTCTACCCATAAGAAAATCTATTTCTGTCACATGAAAAAATATTTTGTTATAAAAATCTAGTAATCTGTGACACAATGTCATAAACTTAAGTGAGTGACTAACTCTTATGTGTTGATGATGGGAGGGAAAAGACAGAAGAAGTTTGAATTAGAATATTTTAATATTATTCTCTTAGTTTCACAAATGATTGACAAAAACAGCAGTAATTTGTGTATATATTCATTCGTATTTGTAACAAACTGTACAGTTTGTGTTTGAAGGTTTGGTTTTAAATTTGTAAAACTGTTAGGCCCCTTATTAACAATGATATGAAATTAAATTAGTATGACATGTCTAGCTATCAGTTTTAAACTGATAATAGAAGGGGTTAAGATTTTAGACTAGTTCAATATGAGATCCTTTGAAAGTATTAAAAACATTTACAGTAAATTATCAAGTCACGTGTTATTTATTACTTTTTATTTGGTTTGTGTAAAAAAAATATTTTACAAAAATACTCTCAGAAAATTATTCTAATTTTGTTTGCTTATTTAAATTTTATGCAAGAAAAAAGTGTTTACAAATGGTCTTTTTATATGTAATTAACCCATTAGATTAATGGTTCAGAGTAAAATTAGGTTTAAGCCCCAGTATATTTAGTGAGGTTAATAACCAAAGTAGTTTAAACAGCAGCTGAATGTGTATATTATAGCAGTATAAGTGGTGCTGTAACTTTTGTTGTGGTGATTAACCTAAAGCTTCAAAGTACAACTGTTGTTGAGTCACTAAAGTAATGTCTATTTGTAGGGTTTACTGAAAATGTTGATAGTATGGTAAGAATCCATTCCAGATTTATATTAAATATATACATATATTTATGTGAGCATTGTATGTAAGCTAGAGTCACTTCACAATCTGTAAGGAATAAAGATACATAATTTAGTAGAAACTACTCCAGGGTGGTGGTTATTGTGTGTTGAAAGTACTCAGTTGTGGCATGACAAGTCTAGTACAAATTATTTTGATATGACATATAGAATGTTAATGTTGCTACATTTACATTTAACACTGTACGTTAAATTAATATTTATTTATATTAGGAAAACATGAAAGTACTTCTTCATATAAATGAAGATTTAATATACAGAATATATTCACATGACATAACTTTGTAATGTCTTCATTTACTCGCATTGATTACCCATCAGGATTGAGGGCTTTCTCCAGAGTGATTTTCTTGCTTTAGTTGGAATTCTGCAAGTCTCTCCAATATCAACATGAGCTAAAACAGAAAACAATGCAGTTGTTGTGGTTTTAGCTGCAATTAAAACCTTTTAACCTACTTCTAGTGCTTTACTAACAGTAGAGAAATTACAGAAATAATACTTTTTCTCTGTGTTATTCACAAAAAAGGTGTAATAATTGATTGAAATTTGACAACTCAACTGAATTGTTTTTCCTTCTGAATGGTAAGTATACAACAGTACTAGCTATAATTTGATCTATACATTGCAAGAGGAAAAATTAATCACATTTACTCTTTGGCCCCTGGAAGTGCATGTTTAGAATGTTATTTTCAA
Source organism: Tachypleus tridentatus (assembly GCF_004210375.1). Classification (NCBI taxonomy): domain Eukaryota; kingdom Metazoa; phylum Arthropoda; class Merostomata; order Xiphosura; family Limulidae; genus Tachypleus; species Tachypleus tridentatus. The sequence continues at coordinate 143,618,268 of NC_134834.1, forward strand.
ACTTTTTTTCTACTTATGTCAATGAGATTGGCATCAAACCATAGTATATAATTTAAATTTAAAATTATACAAGTTTTAATTTAAAAGGGAATGTAAAGAACAAAATGTTAAGTATTAGTTTTTTTGTGTTACATAGCACGTCTAGTTGTCTTATTGCTCAGTTTCAATTATGCCCACCACGGAAGATGTAAAAGTATCTAACGAATTTGATATTTTATATTTAGCTTTACTATGAGAACCTCACAGCTCTACGATATGCTGAGATATCAATGTAGTTAGCAAATCTACTAGTGGCTCCACCCTTCAAATCAATCAATTGAAAGTTCTTTGCTAGTACTACAAATTAATATAACCAATAGAAACAGAACTTTTCCCTCTACATAATTATGACAGTTTATAAATTGCTTGAAGGCAAAAGAAATAGTTTTGCCAAAACTGTAGATGTGTGATCAGTAATTTGTTTCTCTAAGTAGGAATGGGATTTTTTTTTCAACCCACATCTACTTAGAGACCCTAATAATATTTGATGTTTTTTTATTTCTCAAAAGTTAATGTTTGTATCCTACAAACAGTTTCTACACACCCCACCTGCAGAATTTCATAAGGGTATGTACTCAAAACCCATGTTTTAAGAAACATAACTTAAAAGTTAAACATTTATGAGTAAATAGTAATATATTTATAAACATGTAACATACAGTAGCCAAAATAGCATATTTTTTTAGGCCTAGCATTATTCTAATTGTTGAAACTGAAGAAATTTAAAACCACAATCAAAACCTGACAACTTTAAAACAAGAAGCTAGTAACAACATATGCTGCAAAATTCCACAGCCATCAAACAGATGAGCAGTAGTAGTGAAATACCTGTGAAGTGAATGGAGTGGTGAGGCTCAGAACAAACAATATTTATTAACCCAGCGCAATTTTGAAAATAAGCTGCTTAGTCCAGTATTGTGTTCTTGGAGCAAGAGTATGTATGAATGACACTTTTGCATGTGCCTTCTCGCTCTCTAGAGTGTTGTATTATGGCATTCTGTACTATGACAGTGATTTTCAACTTCAAATGTTGAAAATAAAATAAACACAGAAACTTTATGAGATACAGTTGAAACTCTGAGGGTAACTACTTTGAAACCTCATGATTAATAATGAAGAAAGGATGCAGCTGCTCATTTTATAATTTTCTTTTCTTTATATTTGACAAGTTGTCTACAGACTGAAGAAATGAATGTAGTAACAGAAAAAATATGAAGTTTCACATTAATTTAAGAGATTCTAGAAAATTATACAAGTGAAATGAGACCTTTAATCTCAAAATAAAAATCACCTTGCTCTTGTACTAGTTTAAAAAGAATAAATTTCATAAACAAATATTAATAAAAAATACTTAATTAGAAATCTGATTTTTGTTGTGCAAAAGCCTTGTAATATTTACTAAAAATTGTCTACCAAATTTTATGAAAATACACTTGATATATTAGAAGTTACTAGTATGTAAGCTGTAATGAATACAAATGGTTATGAGTTAGGTCTCATGACAGTGTCCAGATATTTAATTATGACTTCAGTGATTTGGTATATAGGGTACAAGTCTCTCAGGTTTGAATTCCCATAAGCAATCATACTGTCCCTTTTAGCCATAGGGGTGTCATAATGTGAAGGTCAATTACACTATTCATCAGTAAAAAAACAACCCAAAACTTGGCAATGCCTGGTGCTTCCCAACTGTCTTCCCTATACTTTGTCACTGCTAGTACGGATAAATTTCATGTAGCTTTGTACAAAATTAAAAACAAACATACCTATAGAAAGCTGTGTAAGGATTTCCCCTAACAAAAGAAAAAATGTTTTCATTGTGCCTTTACTTTCAGTTTTCACTAGACAACTTAAACACAGAATACCTTGTTCATACTTACTTTCCCAGCAACCAATTAGCAACCCTCATAGAATTCAACATGATGAAGACAAACTTTATGTTCAACAACTACAACTATATATAAACAAATGGCCTAAGCATGGGTAGCCCAGTATCACCAGTTCTAGCCAATATTTTTATGACATAAGTAATTGACACAGTATTACATCCACCACTATATTGGTACAGATATGTAGACGACATGGTTGCGGGATTCACATCTACAGAGCACACACTTAATTTTTTCAATCACGTTAACTCTATACATCCTAACATTAATTTCACATTTGAACAGGAAGAAAGCAATCAAATATCATTTCTTAACGTCAAAATTACAAGAATCGATACACAATTTAAAACGGAAATCCACCGAAAAATCACCCATACTGGACTATACATTCCTTGGGACTCTGCACATGAAACAAAACAAAAACTCAACATACTAAGAAACCAAATAAATACAGCCATAAAATTAATGATGAATTAGACAAAATAAAACAATACTTCATCAACATCAATAAGTTTCATCCACAAACTGTAGAAAACATTATACGCACACACCTGGACAAAAAGCAAAATCAAGTAACAAAAGTAAAAACCATATACAGCTGCATACCATATATTCCCGACATCAGCAGAAAAATAACCAACATTTGGCAAAAACTAGTAACAAAATATGACATTCCAGTTAATACCCAATTTATTCAAAAACCAGGCACAAAACTGAGGTCTATACTATGTAAAAACTACACTGACAAACATCACACCAACATTATTTATAAAATACAATGTGATAACTGCCACTACTTCTATATTGGAGAAACAAGTAGAAAAATGAAAACCAGATTCAAAGAACACAAAAAGTCACATTCACACGTTTTCGAACACTGCAAATCAAATAAACACAACATAACTATAGAAAACACCCAACTACTAAATAAAGAAACAAATGCAAAATTAAAGAAGCCTTACTTATACAACAACTCAAGCCCAAAATAAACCAATACAAAGGAACACCTTTATACCTATATTAATAAATATATCCAACATCTAAGCATGCCCTCTACACTCTTACACTCAATTACACAACCACCTTCAAACATGTGGTCAGCTACCGATCATTAACTCTTTCTTTCTTGGTGAACCTGACAATGACCAAAGAAAGCCAAAACATTGTTCACTCCTCTACATAATTTTCTCAACCCAAACCAGCTGTTTTTAAATATATAATTTTCAGTACAATCACAGTATCCTAGTATCTACAAGTGGGTTTTCACATCATCACTGATTCATACTTACTTTCTTGGCTTTTACCTGCACTGGACCTTGTATGCTTTCTGCCTGCAAATCCTGAATAGTAGGAAGGGTTCTTTTATTGAAAGTATTCAATAGAACCAGGTCTCTGTGAAGTATTGCCTCAAGGAGAACAAGCACCCTCTGTAAATATATTTTCCTAAGTCCTAATGAGTTTTAATAACACTTATGTTAAAATGTAATCAAATTTATTAAAGTATCAGTTTGAAAAAACTTTAAAAGTACACAATAATTAAAAGCTGTTGAAGACCTAGATCTTACTAAAAACACCTACATTGGGTCACGGATCCACCACCATCATAAAAACACTGGTATTTATATCTTATACATTAACCAATGGTTAAACAATACCCTCAGTGACTGCAGACTTACAATGCTAGAAAGTGGGTTTTGATACCCATGATGGGCAGAGCAAAGATAGCCCACTGTGTATTTATGTTTAACTTGAACATTAACCACATTGTGCTGTTGCTTACTAAAGTGAAGTTCAAATTCTTAAATATATCTACTGATTATAATCTGTCCATACTTATTAATATATTTAATCAGTTTGAAATAAATTCCTATTAACAATACAAAAACATGGGCTGTTAGCTATATATTCTGCTTATGCTCATTCATTTATGTTAAGTCTAAATTTTGAATTTCTTCATTTGGCCAATATAAATTACACAACAGTTACAAAGATTTTTTTAATTTAATATTTAAGACCAATGATAAATTAAATTTACCACAGGTGAAAAAGTTATCCCACAGTAATATATTTGACCTGTTCCAAATACCATTCTATTACTTGAATGCTGCTTCAGAAAGTTTTCACGACCCTGTTACAGCTAATAAAGTTCTCATGTTATTGCTAGATGAGCCATCAGATTCTTGCAGAAAACAACTGAGCAACACTGAAATGGAATGTGTTGTGCCAGTCGCACTGATTCTTTTGAAACATTAAATTCAACATTAGCTATGTTGTCTGATAGTAATTTTCAGAATGGATCACCTTTAAATTATGTTTATAATGAATGAAGTATCATCAAGATATCTGCTGTTCACAGCATCATTGAGGTCTGATATGTATGTGAATCAAAGACAGATTTGGCAAATCCTGTAAGGAATAATGAGTCTGAAAAAATGGAGCTTGTCAGATCCTTGCTCTCAAGAAAACACTGGCCCAATAAAAGGTTTGATGATGGTAGTAGATGAGAGTCTTATTTTCAATCATCAAATGGAATATGTCAGAAACTGTTGCTTTGATTTAATTAACTGAGTTAAAACTGATGTTGAGCTAAAACCAAATGCATAAAATCTGAATGTTTTCAACTAAAGCTCCTCATAAGCTAATTCTCAGAAATGTGCTCAACATCTTCACTGCAAACCTAAAAACCTGGATATTTTCTCCATAGCATGGATATAAAGTTTTTAAAAGCAAATTCTGAGTGTTTTCAAGAATATATTAACTAGGGAAGCTTTACTAAAAGATTCATCCACTACTACCCTGAACACTACTACTACATCTTCATGGTGTCTCTGAAGTACAAATACTACCTGCTGTACTTGACAGTTCCTGTTACAATCTGTTCTACAAAAAGGAGTTTCTCTTGTTTAAGGAGTGCAGAAAAAGGCTTAGAAGGTGCATTGACCAGATATGATTACACAGTTTCAACATTTATGGTCATGGAATGGGAAGAAATACTGAGTCTGAAGGAGGATCAGAACAAGAAAACTTGGTTAAGAGTTTCTCTTTTTTCTTGTGTATGTGTGTTTGTTGCTTGCCTTTGAAATGAGAAAATTAAGTGTTGCTTTGTATAGTACTGAATTGTTAATGGCAGGTAGGTAGGTAGGTATTTCATGTATATTGGCACAAAGCTACTAGGCTATCTGTGCCAAACAAGATGTAGTACACTATAATGGTATATGGAAATGAAGGTAAAAGTAAGTAAACTATGTAAAATTAAGACCTGCCAGGAAGGCTGAAGTATTAGGTTTAAACTTGCTGTCAGTCACCTGTCAGTCCTGGGTTCAGGTCAAAAGAAAATTAAAATGTGTAAAAGAAATCATGCTAAAACAGTGTATAGTCCAATAAAAACCTTAAATTAAGACCAGTGGCTCTTAAAAATGTAAAAACATGAGTAAGGTGGCCAGTAAACTGTTTGTTTAAAATAGCGTCATTGTTCTTGGTTGTAACCATGGCATGATAATAAAATATGTATGATTGTGACCTGAGTACCACACACTGGTGCATCAGTACCAGATAAAAGGAAGTGGTGAGTTAAAAAACTGTGACCAATGCATAGCCTAACCAAAACAACTTCCTCCCTTCAATCTTTACAGAAACAAGACAGCCAATGAGATAAAGAATGCTTGATTTGAAAAAGCTTATTATTTTGTTGCTCACTCCAGGTCAACTGCCAACTGGTGTATAGTTGGGTTTTGATAACTGGACCATAGTCCATGTATGGAACAGGGGCAGTGGTGATAGAGCCAGAGCAGATAGACTTTGCTGCTCTGTCAGCTAGCTCATTCCCATGAATACCAACATGACGTGGTATCCAAAACAACTGGACAGAGATAGATGATAGAGAGAGATAGGCCAGTTTGTTTCGGATATGGATAAGAATAGGATGGTAACTAACATGGAATAATGTCAGGACCTATAAACAGCTGAGTGAATTGGTACAGATCATACAATTCGTATATTGCATAGTTTCAATATGATTCAGGGCAAGAGAAATGGCATACAATTCAGCAGTGAACACAGAAACTGTAGAGGGGATTCTGTGAGTTACAACCAAACTGTAACAAACCATGGCAGAACCTACAGAGTCACCTGATTTTGAACCATCTGTACATATGGGAATGGATGGATTGTTTGAAAGATGTTCAGCAAATAAAGAGTGATATTTCCAATTGGGAGTGTCAGCTTTCCTCAGATGACTCAAAGATAGGGAGAGTAATTAGTCATGGTGGAAGAGACCAAACTGTTGATATTGCTATGTTTTCAAAGATATATCCAATATTTCTGATTGTGCCCAAATATGAAGGCGAAAAGGAACAATGGCAGATTTTCTATTATAGAAAACTGTGGCCCACTGAGGATGGAAAACACAACCACAAGTAGAATACCATGGTAAAGAGCAAAGTTTGGAAGCATACATAAGAGACAGTTGCAAACGGAGAATATACAAAAGGGGTTCATGGGACTTCACATACAAACTTTGGACTGGAGAAGTACGAAAGGCCCCAGTGCAAAGCCAAAGCCCCTGATGGTGGATAGGATCCAGCATTTTCAGTGCTGAAGTTCTGGCAGAATCACAAACCATAGACCCATAGTCAAGTTTGGAAGGATAAGGGCACGGTAAATTTTCAGCATGGAGTATCGATCCGCTCCTCAAAAGGTGGAAGAGAGGGAAGAGAGGATGTTCAGTGCTCTTGTACGTTTGACATGAAGTTGCTTGATATGGGAAATAAAGTTTAGTTTACAGTCAAACATAAGACCTAAGAACTTTGCCTCAGGGATGACAGGAAGTACAGCATCATCAATACAAAGTTCTGGATCTATATGAATGCCCTGTTGCTGGCAGAAATGTATACAACCAGTTTTAGAGAGAGATAGTTGAAAACCATTTGCTGTGGTCCACTTAGGTATATGATTGATTGCAGTTTGTATCTGCTGCTCAATAAACCTCATGTTTGATGACTGACATGAAATGTGAAAGTCATCAACATAAAGACCATTTGCAACTGTAGGGGGTACCTGTTCATTGATGGCATTAATCTTTATAATGAAAAGTGTGACACTCAGAACACAGCCCTGAGGGACTCCAAGTTCCTGTGGGAAAAAACGGGAAAATGCTGAGCCCACACATTCCTGGAATCAGCAGTTCATTAATAAATGCTTAATAAAAATTGGCAAATTGCCATGCAATCCGTATGAGTGAAAGTCTTGCAAGGTGCCACATCTCCACATTGTATCACAAGCTTTCTCTAAATAAAAAAAAATAGTAACAAGATATTGTCGCCTCAAAAAAGCTTCTCTAACTGATGTTTCAAGACGAATTAAGTGGTCTATTGTGGAGTGTTGTCTTCAGAACCCACACTGAGTGGGTGAGAGAAGGTTCTTTGATTCAAGGATCCAAACAAGATGAGCATCAATTATCTTCTCTATGGTCTTACTGAGACAACTCATCAAAGCAATGGGATGGAAATTCAAAGGAATCTTTGAATCCTTCCCAGGTTTAAAAATATGGAGTACAATAGCTTGGTGCCAAGCATCAGGAAAGACTTTCTCCTGCCATATCTGGTGAAAGACAGCCAGGAGAATAGTAATAGAGGCAGGAGAAAGGTGACATAGCATCTTGTAATGTATATCATTAGGTCCAACTGATGTTTTGCCAGACTGATGAAGCACAAGTTTGAGTTCCACCAGTGTAAGAAGGTGATTGTAGTCATAGGGATGATCAGCTGAAAAGGAAAGAGGCCGATGTTCAACTTGTGTTTTAATAGCTAAGAAGGAAGGGTATGAGTTTGAAGAGCTAGATACATGAGAAACTTTCACCAAAAGTATTGGCAATGCTCTGAGCATCAGCAACTTCATGGCCATTGAGTATTAAGATAAAGAGGGGGACAGAAGTATACCAACCACTTACCTTCCCATATGACTTTTGAACTGGTGGTTGAAGAAATGCTGGAGGTGTATTTATTCCAAGATTTTTTCTGGCTTTGACATTAACTTTTCAAGCCTGTGCATGGGCTTGCTGAAATGCAATGCACTTTGTAAGCATGGGATGTCTACAAAATTTATCCCAAGCATGTTTCTGAGCTCTTTGTATTATAGAACAAGCAGAATTCCACGAGGGCAGGGATGCCGTAGAAAAGATGTCGAGGTTTTGGGGATGCACTGAGCAGCTGCTTGGACAACACAGTTAGTTACTGCAGCTACACAATCATCTATCGATGATTTACATAGATGGCAGGATCACATTCTGAGAGAGCAGTGAAAGAGGGCCAGTTGGCCTGGTCCAACTTCCACTGAGGCACATGGGCCAATCTCTCTCAATATGATAGTAAAATGATCACTACCCCATGGATTGATGTCAACATTGAAAGAGATGTGTTTTCTTATAGCAAGGCCACATCGAGCTATCTGCTGAGCCCAGCGAGGGGAATCGAAGCCCTGATTTTAGTGTTGTAAATCTGGAGACATACTGTTGTACTAGCAGGGGGCCTCCTAAGAAAAGCAAGTGAAAAGTGAAGGGGAGTAGATAGAAAGATCTATAGCAGTAAATGACTGGCTGAGTGCATGAAAATAAGTGTAAAAGCCAGTATTGAAGAGAGAGAGGTTGTGATTCAAGAGCATATGCTCTATAGCACAACCCTTCACATCAATACTAGAACCACCCCATAGGGAATTATGCCCATTAAGATTCCCCAAAATTAAAAAGGGGGTTGTGGCAGTTGCTCAATGAGGGCATCAAGGTCTGAAGGGATGATAATTTTTTCCAGGGGTAAGATACAGAGAGCAAACAGTGATGGTACGACCCATGGAGATATGGATGGCTACAGCCTCCAAGGGCATATTCAATGACAAGGACCAGGTGGGCACATGTTGATCAACCATCAGTGCTACTCCCCCATGTCCTTGTCCTACACATGACCTGTCATTTTGGTACAATTTTGATTGTATTAGTAGGTTTTAAAAATGTTTCCTTTAAAGAAAGACATTTGGGATGATAAAAGTCAATCAAATCTTTGATTTCATTCACATTTGATTGAAAACCTCAATAGTTCCATTGGATTAGCTTGGCCATTTTTCTTTATTTTGGAGGAGAATTTGGCATGCAGACCTTCTGCTTGCAACTGTCATTGTTACTTTACTGGATGTGGGTCAGTCACTCTAGTGACTCAATAGTCACTCTAGTGGTTCAATACTAGAACCACCCCATAGGGGATTATGCCCATTAAGATTCCCCAAAATTAAAAAGGGGGTTGTGGCAGTTGCTCAATGAGGGCATCAAGGTCTGAAGGGATGATAATTTTTCCAGGGTAAGATACAGAGAGCAAACAGTGATGGTGCGACCCATGGAGATATGGATGGCTACAGCCTCCAAGGGCATATTCAATGACAAGGACCAGGTGGGCACATGTTGATCAACCATCAGTGCTACTCCCCCATGTCCTTGTCCTACACATGACCTGTCATTTTGGTATAATTTTGATTGTATTAGTAGGTTTTAAAAATGTTTCCTTTAAAGAAAGACATTTGGGATGATAAAAGTCAATCAAATCTTTGATTTCATTCACATTTGATTGAAAACCTCAATAGTTCCATTGGATTAGCTTGGCCATTTTTCTTTATTTTGGAGGAGAATTTGGCATGCAGACCTTCTGCTTGCAACTGTCATTGTTACTTTACTGGATGTGGGTCAGTCACTCTAGTGACTCAATAGTCACTCTAGTGGTTCAATACTAGAACCACCCCATAGGGGATTATGCCCATTAAGATTCCCCAAAATTAAAAAGGGGGTTGTGGCAGTTGCTCAATGAGGGCATCAAGGTCTGAAGGGATGATAATTTTTTCCAGGGGTAAGATACAGAGAGCAAACAGTGATGGTACGACCCATGGAGATATGGATGGCTACAGCCTCCAAGGGCATATTCAATGACAAGGACCAGGTGGGCACATGTTGATCAACCATCAGTGCTACTCCCCCATGTCCTTGTCCTACACATGACCTGTCATTTTGGTATAATTTTGATTGTATTAGTAGGTTTTAAAAATGTTTCCTTTAAAGAAAGACATTTGGGATGATAAAAGTCAATCAAATCTTTGATTTCATTCACATTTGATTGAAAACCTCAATAGTTCCATTGGATTAGCTTGGCCATTTTTCTTTATTTTGGAGGAGAATTTGGCATGCAGACCTTCTGCTTGCAACTGTCATTGTTACTTTACTGGATGTGGGTCAGTCACTCTAGTGATCCTCCTCTGGATCAAGTAGGCAGGTCGGAGTTTGTAGACATATGTTCCAGTGATTAAAAACGTGAACGAATGGGTTGTTTAATTTTTGGGGTGTTAAGAAAGAAAGATCCCATGAAAACACCTGGACTTGAACAAGGTGAAGTTGAGCAATGACTAGAAGTTGTGGTAGGGACAGAGACAGAAGTAAATACTGATTCGTTAACTTTGTTGATTTTGGAGGATACTAGATTAAGATGCACTGTTTACGATTCTGTAGAAGGCACGGAAAGGTCTGTCTGGACTCCTACTGTAGTAGTGGAATGGATTACAGCAGCATAAGTCTGATATGGAATATCAAATAGTAATTTTCTAGCCTCTGGATAAGAAATATTATGAACTGTCTTGAGACGTTGTACTTCTTTCTCTTCCACCCACTTAGAGCAAGAAGTAAAATAGGAAGTATGTGAACCATTACAGTTAACACAACTCAGTTCTAGTTGGCATTCAAAAGCATCATGGTCTTTACCAGCACAACAGGCACATGTTAAGGAATCATGGCAAGATGTTTGAGTGACCAAATCATTGACAATGAAAACATCTAACAGGGTTAGGAATATAAAGCCGTACCTTACAATTCAGATATCCTGCCTTGACTGTGTTAGGAGAATGCAATATTGCAAATGTTAATATCAGAACATTTGACAGCTCCATAATCCCATCTCTACAAGTAAAAATTCAGCACACAGCTGTAACACCTTGGCTGGTGAAACCTGCAAGGATCTTTGACTCTGGAATGGTCTTTAAATCCCTCTCAACTATATCTCCTCTGGAAGAATTTAAAGTAGAATGAGAAGTAACCTCAATGGGTACATCCCCAATGGCCTTCAACTTCAAGAGGAGTTTGGAATGTCGTGATGAAGATGTTTCCACTAAAATGTCCCCAGATTGTAATTATTTTACCGAATTAGGTGAGCCAGCAAGCCCTTATAAACAAAAAATGGAGACATCTGCCCTAAGGGTTTTTCAGTTAAAGAAAGTGTAATTAAAAATTGCAGGACAGATTTAAGTTGTGAGTTTGACAGCACAGAGTCATCAATGTGTGGTTGTTTGCCAGTAGTCGGATTTTTCTTTATACCGTTATCTTGTTTATTTTTTTTATTTGAAAGGTATCTATAATAAAAAAAAAATATTTCAGTGCTCACTGACCTCATCCACCATGGAGCCCTACAACGGGACTCACTACAGTGCCATATAAGGTCACTGCAGCAACACCAGGGTTTTGTGAGCACTATACATGAAACCCAGTATCAGACATAATGTGCACTACACCTCTTGGGGACTTCTTACACTGGCACTCAGTTGACCCTGGCCCAAATGGACTAACCAATTGGTCTTGGGGGGCCACCCCAAAACCGCCCATCTACAGGAATTTAAGGCCAAAGTGGTGTGTTGGAGTTAGACCCCTCAACCACCAGGATCCTCTCCTCCCCTTCACAGGTCACCATGCACAGCAAACACATAGATGGATGTTTAGATCCCAGAGGAGGTAAACTGAAAGTACAAAACCTTCTCTGGGTGGTCCCCTTCACCACGTACAGGAATCCACATCAAGGAGGTAAATGGCAGACAAATTAAGGAATGTATATATTTACTAAATAATAGGAAGTTAGTTCTTTTACCTAAAAGTTTTTTCTATCTCATTTTGGCCTTTAATAATTTAGAATCACAGTGAAGTACTTAATAGTTTCATTTTATACATTTGTACAAGGATCATTTAAGAGCATCTTTTGACCTTAGCAGTCCCTGCACCCCTGTTGATTTATGAACTCACCCTCCACCTATAATGATGGATAAGTGAGATAAACTTTGAGTTAATGCCTCAATTGAAATATAGAGCTCAAAAAAATATGAATTTCAACTATACAACTTTCAATGTAAAGTAGATATATATATATATATATATATATACACACACACACACATATATTCTGTAATTTGAGGCATCATTGTACTTGCCCTCAGATTTTAAGCAACATTTATATTCATTACTAAATTTCCTATATAGAAGATAAATACACAATAAAACTATTAAAAGTTACAAGATTCTAATTTCAAGTCTATTCACATTTGTGAAATGTTTCATCCTTGTGAACATAATGAATTACTTTTTCAAAATTCTAATTGGCCTACCATTTGTATATTTTCTTCTTTCATAGACAACTTCTGTACTAAAAACTCAATCACTCTTTCACAGTTTAGTGTCGAACACCTGTGGAAGAAGCAACTAACATTTCAGAAAAATATGATGAATAAACAAATGATCTAAATATGGTTAACTCTTGCAAATGTAACATTTATTACTAGGAAACACAAGGTTTCAAGTAGTTGCAATGTATGTATATTAAGATAACTGCTAGAAATTTTGAAGATTTCTTGCAAATATTGTGACTAACTGGAATTTCTTGGTGATAACTGCAACAACATTTGATAAATTTAACACGATGTTAAATATACAGTATAGATTATGATATTCTAAAAGAAATGAAACTCTTTCCAAAATTTCTTAAATAACAGACAAATGTAGCAAACCCGTTACAGTATAGGTAAAGATTATTAGGTCATTATGCATTACAAAGAATTATAAAAAAAAGGTTTTTTTAATGTGAACAGTTTTCCCTTCCTTTTCTGACTTTACTAATATCAAAACTAAATCAATGGTTTTTTTGTTTGTTTGTTTTTTCCCTTTAAGAACAGTTAAGACTAAAAAAATAAATGCCAAACTATATGGGTCACTGAAATAAAATGGACAATAGAAAATACAGAAAATTAAACCTAAACTGCTGGCCAAAATTTTAAGGCCAATGAACATAAAGAAAAAAATATGCATTTTGCATTGTTAGGCTCAAACACTTATTTGAGTAGAGTTTCGAAAGATGAAAATAAGAATAGGGAAAATAAAATATAAAACTTTTTTAGGATTTAATAGGGAAAATGTGAACACTATGCAATTAGCCTAAATACTAGCTGGCAAAAGCTTAAGACCATACTGAAATGAAGCGTTAATCAGAAAACACGTAATGAAATTTAGTCATTTGTGTTCAAAACCATACCAAAAAGAAGTCCTAAACAGGGTAGGAAATGCCCAACAAAAGATCTCAGTAGTGAGTTGCACAGCCATCATCCTGAATAACTTTGGCATGATCAATATAAGCATTTGCAGAAGGCTGGCTGGAATGTTATTCCAAGTGGTGAAGATGACTTCACGAAGATCATACACTCTTTGGAACTGACATCCATTTCTATAAACTTCCCTTGCCATCCACATCCAAACATTTTCAATGGGGTTCAGTTCGGGCGAAAATGCTGGATGGTCCAAAAGAATCACGTTATTCGCCATGAAAAAGTCCTTTGTCCTGCAGGCATTGTGGATTGCAGCATTGTCCTGCTTAAAGATCCAGTCATTTCCACACAAGCGATGGCCTTCAATCAATAAGGATGCTCGCTCCAACATGCCAATGTAGCCAGCTGCTGTTTGATGTCCCTGTATAACCTGAAGCTCCATTGTTCCATGGAAGGAGAAAGCACCCCAGATCATGATGGAACCTCCTCCACTGTGTCGTGTAGAAAATGTCTCCAATGGGATATACTTATCTTGCCAGTAATGTTGGAAGTCATCTGGACCATCCAGGTTAAATTTTCTCTCATCAGAGAACAAAACCTTCTTCCACTTTTCTACGTCCCATGTTTGGTGCTTCTCAGCAAAGTTTAACCGAGCTGTTTTGTGGTGTGGAAGGAGGCGTAGCCTTGGAAGACGTTTATGGTTTTCAAAGCCTTTCTCTCATAGATGCCGTCTTATTGTTCTTGAGCTGCATTCTGCATCTGTAAGGGCCTTAGTCTGGTTCGACAATTGGCTGGTGTCTTGCCAGACAATCCATTGAATCCTCCTGCTCAATGCTGACAACATTTTCTTGGGCCATCTGCTTGAAATTCTTGTTCTGTATCTCTCAGGGTCTTTTAAGAAATTTGAAACAGCAGTTTTACTATGCCAAATCTCACCAGCAATGGCACATTGAGAGAGACCTTGGTTTTGCAGCTCAACAATTCTGCCACGTTCAAACTCTGTCACCTGTTTAGCCTTTGCCATGTTTTTACCCAAGGAGATGTCAGTGGGAGATGTTGCCAACACTAATGCTTGAACACAAATGACTAAACTTCGTTAGGTTATTTCCGATTAACGCTTCATTTCAGTATGGTCATAAACTTTTGACCAGCTAGTATTTACGCTAATTTCATAGTGTTCACATTTTCCCTATTAAATGCTAAAAAACTTTTTTATTTTTATTTTCCCTTTTCTTATTTTCATCTTTGAAAGCTCAATTCAAATAATTGGTTGAGTCTAACAACATAAAATGCATAGTTTTTCTTTATATTTATTGGCCTTAAGATTTTGCCCAGCAGTGTATGTAAAGATATTTTTAGCTAAAGATCTGCCTGCAGTTTGGGCTCAGTTATATTTAACAAAGTTACTTAAGCCTAAATTAATAAATACCTGCATTCAATGATCAACTGAAACTTAACTCGTTACACACTCTTAGAGATCAGATAAAACACTAAAGATCAGTGAAAAAACAAGGAAAACAAAAAGACAGAAAACAAATGCATAATGTTAGAAGTATCAGTCAAATTTTGCATCATTCCTTGACTCAAGTTGGAGCACACTTCTTCATATTCTTGTAATATTAATGACATCCAGTTTAATTATTGTGACAAAAGAAAACAAAAATCAGAGTAAGGGAAGGGTATCATGTTGGTGTGCAACTTTTGCATTACCAGTACTTATTATCCTTTCCAAATCCTTCCACAATGATGATGATGTACTATGTCATGTTAGCTTTTGAGTTACATGATAAATGAGGTCTGTAAATTATTAGTAGGGAATACTTAGTGTTCTCTTGCCACATTTTTTCACAAGATGACATTTCATGTAAACTCTAAGATTAAAACTAATATTTTGTGCATTGTTTTTACTTTTTTAAAACCACTGTATTTTAAGAAATAATTATATGTAAACGAAAACTAATTGTATTAGAATTTTTAAAAGCCTATATTCCAGGTCCTGTGTAAAAAGATGCAAAGACAAAAAAAATGACATTTAACATGAGGTAACACATAAATTTAATAAATCTCACATTCTCTTCAACTTTGGCTATAAATTTCTTTCATGTACATGCATTAAAAGTTAAGACTTTCTGAACGTACACTCAACAGTGTATGCTGGTGAAGCACAAATCTCTTTTCTTACACAGTCACCACATCCCAATTCGTTTTCTTGGATTTTCTATATTATACATATGTGCATGACACATTGCAATTTCATTCTGCCTAATCAATACCACCTTAGTTATAAGATAGTTATAAAAACTTCATTTCTTTCTACAATACTGCATGAAAAAATACCCCAACAAGGATACTACAACTTAAAGGCACATAAAAAGTATACATATTTGTACTTAACCTATCCTAGATTATGTCAAACTCTTCCAGTAGCTGTAGAGATGAGCAGCATGATTTATATACACACGAAGGTACAAAGATAAATGAGAGGGAATCGTCAACAGCTGCAGCAGTTAAAATTCTTTTAGGCAGGATGAGCATAAATTAATCTATGGGGCGTTTTTTACCGTTTAATTAATTAGCTTCGTTTTTTTGCTCCATCAATACCAAGAGTGAGGTGTGCAGGTACTAAAAGAATTTCTTTTAGGCACAATTAGAGTAAATTAACCTATGAGACCTTAGGTGTGACCTCACGAGTCTATAGCTGTAACTGGACCTCAGAAGTTGATACTTGGGAAAGAAAATCTTGAGGCCCTTCTATAAGCTGTTATACTGCAGCTAAGATGAACATGGAGGGAGATGTTTTCCACTGATTTTTATCATGTTAAGAGTTCATCCTACACTGTCTTAGCTGTTAAAAAGGTTTTTAATTTTGGTGATTATGAGTTAGGCTGGTAAGAGTATTAACGGTTTTACTAATAAAACAGAGAACAACGTTTCGGCATTCTTAAGTCATCTTCAGGTTAATAAAGAAAGAGCTTGCACAAAGTAAGTATTCAACTTTGATACATTGGTTTAGTCTTACACATCATGGGATATTCTAATTTAAGGTATTATAATAACTCAAGTATGTTAAAACCAAACTTCAATAATTCATAATCTGTTAATTCAATATATGTGTATGAATTCATAAAATAAACAGAAGAAAATTTTACTGTCAATAACATATATTTTAAACACTGATCAATCCAAAATATATTACATGGATTTTGCAAAACAGAAGTCATTTTTCCATAAAAGTTTAGGCCTAGTAGATAATACTAAATGTACTATTAAAAAATGTAAAAGTGGTACAGTGAGATTGGTAACACAAGCAAACCCATAATAAATATTTAAATTACCTACCTTTTACAAACCTCCAAAATTTCTAACCATTTTGGTGGGAAAGCAGATGAGGGACTCGTGAAATTTTCAACAAGACTTCTTTCCTCAAACCATTCTTCTCCTGATGTAATTTCTGTCCTGGTAATTCAAATGTATCAGAATAATTTTATTAATCTCTGTTTGACTTTTGATAAAAATGGTTGCATGTAAAGTATGATGTATGATTAATAATTTAAATATTTATTTCATCAACCTGAGATTTTCTTCACGACCTTTTTAATTTGGAAAAAGTATAAGAATAACATTCTTAAGTGAACATAGTCTATTAATCTAATGTTAAGTTGTTTTATGCTGAAAGAAGTAAAATTTATAGAATGAAATTTTATAGTTAAAACAGTGGATTTTATATCGAGATTAACTTCTTCCCGATCAAACTATACATCAAATGATAAATAACATTTCATCACAATAAAGAAGTTCTTCTGTAGTTTAGCTTTACATTTTATGTGATTTCCTTAGTTATTGCTTGTAAAATGTTAATTGCTAAGCTCAGTTTATGAAAAATGCCCTTTAACCACCAACAAAAATAAAATTAATATTCACCCATTCTGAATGCAACAATCAAAACTTATTAAACCTCAGCCATGTTACACAGTTTACTTCAGCTTTTCTAGGTCTTGCTGTGGCCTCAAATTTTAGAAAACTAAATCATATTTTAGCCAAAAACTAGAAATGGGGTAAACCAGTTGTTCCTAAGTGTTAGTCCATGGATGGTTAATAAAACACATTTGTGTTAACTGCTAGTTCATGGACATGTTTCTGAAGGTTAACAGAAATGCTTAGTGTTAATTACTAGTCCACGGACGTTTTTTTTTTATTAGTAACAGAATAATTTAGTATTAAATGCTAGTCCATGGACACGTTTTTGATAGTTAACAGAAACATTCAGTACTAATTGATAATCTGTAGACACATCAGACAGTTAACAGAAACATTCAGTACTAACTGCTAATCCGTAGACACATTGGACAGTGAACAAAAACATTCAGTACTAATTCCTAATCTGTAGACACATCGGACAGTTAACAGAAACATTCAATACTAATTCCTAATCTATAGACACATCAGACAGTTAACAGAAACATTTAGTACTAATTCCTAATCTGTAGACCCATCAGACAACAGAAACATTCAGTACTAACTGCTAATCTGTAGACACATCAGACAGTTAACAGAAACATTCAGTACTAATTGCTAATCTATAGACATGTCTGACAGTTCACAGAAACATTCAGTTCTAATTGCTAATCTGTAGACACATCGGACAGTTAACAGAAACATTCAGTACTAATTGCTAATCTGTAGACATGTCTGACAGTTCACAGAAACATTCAGTACTAACTGCTAATCTGTAGACATGTCTGACAGTTTACAGAAACATTCAGTACTAACTGCTAATCTGCAAACATGTCTGACAGTTCACAGAAACATTTAATGCTAACTGCTAGTCCACAGAAATGTACGATGGTTAACATAAATCTTTAGTACTAACTGCTAGTCCACAGACGTGTTTTGATGTTTAACATTTAGTAAAAAATAACAAGTTGAATATTTTTTGGGGTAAAGTATGATTTCATATCTCAGGACTGCTCGTATGGGTATTAACACTTTTACAAATAAAACAGAACAACTTTAATACCCATACCAGCCATCCTGAGATATGTTTTTACTTCAAGTGAGTTTCTCGTCATCACAAAAGTATGATTTTAATGAAATTTATAATTTATACATGATATATTACCAGGTGAAAAGTGTTATTTATTTCCATCTTACTTTATTGTAAAATAAGCAAACTACCACCTAATTTTCACTTCATAGCTTCTTGAAGAAGCTAAAAACGAAAGAGCAGATCTGAAAGTTTTGCCAACTACAAAATGGAAAAAAGTTGGGAACTACTGCTAGAAATTACATCTTTAGAATCATAGGCTACACCAAGACCACAGAGAGTTGAATTGGAGCACTTGGTTTTACTGAAGGTTAATCAGTTCTTACCCTTATGTGTCGAAGACAGTAAAGGTACTGTAATTTTGCTCAGTGGTTGAAGGATATTTGCACATTACTTTATTGCTTAGAGGTCTTTACAGAAGTATCTTTTAAGAAGTACCTTAAAAAGAATTTTAAAAATTTAAAAAAAATGATATGTTAATACACTATCACATAATGTGCATTTTTATCAACAAGAAACTTGAAGTTTAACCTCTCTAATGAATCTGCCGAAATACTGCTTTGGTTACTAGATGGACCTTGTTCTGCAGGCTCTTTATTTTCAACATCTTCATCAGAGTTTTCATCATCGTCCCATCCTCCACCTGCTCTGCCAGGCTTGTGACCTTTACAACATTCTTTTCATTTATAATAACTCCAAGAAGTTTAATGGTATAACAAGCTAAATAATTTTACCAACTTCAAATACATTTAAATATTTATCAGACCCATAAAATGAAGGCCAATATCCCAAATGAGTTAAAATGCATCAATAATCCAGAAAAAAAAATCAACATTAACATTTTAAAATCTAACAATAACAATACTACTGTAATCACTAACAACACAGAATACATCAACAAAATGAACAACATCCTTTCAGAGAGTAAGAAATTTAAACCCGTCCCAAATACCCCAACAAACACACATGATAAACAAAGAAAACCCTGCTACAAAGGAAGAAAGACAACTTAATTACTAAAGGTTTACTTTTATCTAAAGAAAAGTGACTCATGCACACCACAACTCTGCAGCATTCCAAAACTACACAGACTGCTTACATCTGACCTATACTATCCACTTATGATGTATTTAACTACAATCTTGATAAATACACAGCCTGGGCCATCGCACCTCATACAACTTCTTCAGGTTCCTTTTTCAAAAATGACTTTAACTACAGAAACACATTAAACTAAAGCCTTAATGGCCAGCCTTGATGCTGTATCACTTTTCACCAAAGTTCCCATCAAAGAAACCTGTAATGTAACACTTAATCTCTAATCATGACTCCAGTCACTTAAATTCACATCCCCAACACTTTTTTACTTCCCTCTTAGAATTCATAACAACAAAATCCAACTTCATTTTCAACAATAAAAATTGTCTTCAAAGAGATGGTTTAAGCATGGGCAACCCTGTTTCTCTTGTTCTCGGCAACATATTTTGATCCAGACTGAAATACAAGCTGCATTCACAATAACATTAAATTCATCATTGACCATAAAAGTAAAAGACAGTTGTCTTTTTTTAACCTTGACATTATCAGACCTAATTCATTTCAAAACCAAACTTCCCTTAAAAATCACTCACACAGGCCTCTACATCTCCTAGAATTCTGCCCATGAACAAAAAGAATTAATATAAATTTTATACACACATTCTCAAAACATTGTACAAGCAATTATGCAGATGAGGAAATCAACTCTATAAAGCATTTCTTTATTCACACCAACAAATTTCTGCCAACTACTGTCAAAACATTTCCACACAACCACCAGAATGAACACTGCAAAACTCAACTCAAAAATAAAAATTATATTAATACACTAAACGACAATACAACATTACACTGCAGTTCATTATTTTTCCCTGATAATCAGTTCAAGAATAATCAACACTTGGGGAAAATTTGCCATCAAACATAAAATTTCTGTTGATGCTAAATTTGCCCAAAAACCCAGCACTAAACTAAATTTTATTAAATAAAAATCACATAGAATCACACAGTTCTGACATCATTTACAAAATGACATGAAATAATTATCCAGAATTTTACATCCGAGGAACAGGTAGAAAACTGAAAACCAGATTCACTGAACATAATAAACAAATCTATGTTTACCAATATTGCAACTCAAAAAACAATCACAATATATCTATAAAAAATACTTAATTTTAAAAAAGAACAAACCAGTCCTACCCTAAATCAACACCCCAGGGTACCAAGATACTTATATTAGAATGTATAGCCATCTCAAACCTTTTATTAACCATCTAATCGCCCCCAATAATTTAAGCCTGGCATTATAATACCCTGAAGATGTAAAAATGAAACAACTCAATCACAACAATCTTTAATTTATTAAGAACATACAAATATATCATAGTTACTGAAAATTTATACACAAATACATGTACAGTCTGTACATGAAAAATGTTTGTCAGATGTTTTAAGAAATGAAAAGTTTGAGCTACTGAACATGAAACATATTTCCAAGTAATAACACAATTACAAGGGATGAAATGATCTTACAACTGTGAAAATATTTATTTGAATATGTTTTTCCCTAAAATATTTCATGTAAAATCACAATAAATGAATTACATTTTTGTAGTTTCCTATTTATTAACTTAGATAAAATGTATCCATTTTCTACCATGTCAAAAAAACAATAATAATAAAGTTTTACCTTCTCTGTTTTCAAGAGTTACATCATAAAATCTGATTTATATAAAAGAACACTTACAGTAAAGATGTGCATTTCCAGTGTTAAAGTACTGAAGACAAATAATGGTTATAATAACAAACTGTAAAGTACTGAATCGAAGGAACAGTTATAAAAACAAATTGTGCTGGCAGTGTTAAAGTTATAATGCCAAAGAACAGCTACAGTAATGAACTGTGGTAGCAGTGTTAAAGTACTGCATACTAGGAATAGTTATAAAAAGAAATATATTGGCAGGAAAAATCATAACAAACCAGGAACAGTAATATTAAAGGAATATGTTGGCAATATTAAAGTACTACAAACTGGTATAATACAGAAATAAGTTGTCAGTGTAAAAGATATAGTGTAGAAACTTTCATGATTACATTGTGGTTACTAGGTTGGTTGAATCAGCAAAGAATGAGTTAAATTTTCATGACAACTTTAATACTTGACAAGATATATTTATGACATTTTGATTTGTTTTTATAGTCCTAGTGAAGATGGTTCCACCTTCCCATCCTGTCACGATCAGGCTTGGTGACACCAGACATTTATCCTGCCATTATGAAGTATGGTTGTATCAGGGTTCCATGCTCAAGATCATTAGTTAAAAGTGTACAATATTGCTTTCAGGTTTTGTTTTAGGGTGTTTTGAGTTTGGATTCATAACTTTGGTACAGCTTGTACTCAGAAATTATATAATTAGTTAATAAAAATATTTTCACTATTAATGACTGCAATAAAAATATTCTTGCTAGTTTATATATAGAAAACCTCCAAGTAAACAACTAGAATACAAATTGGTCATCTTTGTGACATCTTTTGCAATACAAAAAGATTTAAAAAAAAAAGGATGTACAATTAGAAATTACAAAATATATATATTTTCAAAAAATATAAATACCTTGTGTTAGTTTCCTGGGTTTTGGTACTGGTCTTGATAAATTATCCTGAAGCCAATTTGACTCTGGAGGAAGTGAGGTTGGTACACTAACAGGTTGGTATCGAGGAAGAGAAGCAACTATATCCTTTCTATCATCAAATGGAGATGACACTGTGCTACCAGCAGTTAATTTTTCCATCATGACAGATATCCCATCCACTATCTGCTGAGCTCCAATTTCTGACAAAATATGATACTCATAAATGTAACACATTATCTAAAGGAATTTTTTCATTCAGAAATGTTTATTATTTGTCTCATTGCTTTCTTGATAGAAATTTCAACTTTAGCAAATCCTTAAATATCTAAAAACATTATTGAATATTTTAAATTAACAAACAACATGGATTTTTGATTGATTTAAAAAAAAACATACTTTGTTTTGCTGGAGTATTACCAAATCCTGGAAGCTTTCCACCAACTCCACTTGTTCCATAGCCTTTGAAAGGAACACAACATTTTATATAAGCTCCAACAAGTAAATGTTTATATCACCACATGAACTTTAATTATATTTCTAGGAACATGTACGTGAAAGCAAAACAGAATATGTTATATGCCAGTCTCACTACATCTTCCATATTCAGTACCAATGAGGCTTTTTGTCCAGTACCAGGACTCACACATCTGGCAGACATGACAGACAAAGTAGTGACCAGGTGCCATATATACAATATCAGTTTCTCACAACAACAAGAAAAAAAAATAGTGCTCTTGTGTGAACTAGATTAGTAAGTGAATTGTAATTATCAATTATGTTTAAGCAATTTGCAAAAATATTTTTTTACAGTAAGAATTAATAGCACAATATTATTCATCTAATTTCATTTCTACTTTTAACACTGACTATTTTTAGTAATTATTATTATTATTTGAATTCACTTCACTATCATTCATTAGAACTAACAAACCAGCAAGTAGCCACAATACACAGACATTTTCAACTCAGTATACACACAACTGACAAAGGTCTATTGAAATGTTACACCTAACTACCAAAAAAACCTAAAAACGTATGTCATTTCACATCCTCCACGTATGAAATTTTTTAACGCTTAGCAACCTACAACAAGCAACAAATGAGTACGAGGTTGTAATTAGAAGAGATAAATGTTTGTTCTACTTTTCTATTTACTATTCTAAATTTTAAGAAAAATAAGTTTAATAATTTGTTTGTAAACAGTAATAATCTAAATATATATAATGGATTATAACTGAAATGTGACTGTATATTATAAAATACTAGTCCACTAAAACACAGCCAAGACATGTTCACTTTGTAAAGACTGAAGGTCAGTTTTATGTTATTGGATGCAATAACATGAGTGTATCCAAGCCACATCATTATAACTTCTGTATTGTCAGGTATAACTGAAAGATCAATATAAAAAAAAATGTATAATGTTATATAGTTTAAGCAATTTAGACTACACATTTGTGTTTTCATGTTACAATCTGTAATCATTCTAGAAAGGTAACACATAATTTATATTTACTTCCTTTTTCCTTTGAGGTTACAAAGTTGATCAAATTGAGCCAACCCACACAGAGGTACAGTAATGAAAATAACAAATAAAATATAAAGTTTTTTTTTCTAGAAAAATATTTGATAATTATCAGGTGGTTATAATGATTTCACATGTGAAAAATTTGAAAATGTTCTGATGGATGAAAGTATTTTAATCTTCAAATAAAAATTACTTTGCATGTCAACATTCTGAAACTAAAAATTTATATTAACCTGAAAATGACATAAAAAGATTGAAACATTGTTCTGTACTTTATTTTAATTAAAGTGCTAATACCTGTACCAGCCATCTTGAGAACACAAACATTTATGAGAAAAATTTTAATTAAAAATTCCTAAAATTTATTTTCAAAACCAGATATTTTTGTGTTTAAAATCCTTGTAATGTTTATCAATAACCTGCAAAAGTTTGTAAAGATATGCATACATTATCAAAAATCATAGTATAATTACTTTAGTAGTTATGAGTTGGGTAGATTCCCTTCCAACCTGTAAAGGAAAGGGTCATTAAATGTTTAGGAGTTTACAGCTTACAGTTGCAAATTTGTCTTTATTCTTTTTTACATGAAATTGTATGGATGGGTGAAATAATCTAATATTTTTTTTTTACAATTTATGCTTTAGTGTGTATTACAAAAAGTTGAAATTAAATAATTTTGAGCCTCAACATATCATTTCAGTCCATGCCAACATTTAGTCATGCAATACTTGACAACCATACATCTTTACAATAGCCCTACAATATAGTTTCCACTACACAGGGCTCTGTCATAAGGGTGCCAGTTCCAAGCACACAATACCTCCCTGAAGACTTTCAAATATCCATTTTATGTATAAAGGTAACTGTTTCTAGGTGCTCACTTCCATAGTCCACTCACATATAAATCCATAATTGTGACAATTGTACTATTTCTTGTTTTTCATGTATATTCTTTACTATTTATTATTATAAAAATAACTACTTTAAAAATTAATAAAATGATTAGACTAGATTAAGTAAGATAATGAAAAATAATAGTAATAGCAGAGATTCTTCATGACTCATGCTCACAGGCATCTTATGCATTATATAATTTGATACAGTAACATAAGCTGCACATTCAACGACTAATTTACAGGTTGTGTGTGACAGGATTATTAGTTAGACACAGTTCAAAGTGCAATAAAAATAAAGTATAAACAGATGTAGACTGTTACGATATGGGTAGGTTGATTCCACCCAACCTGTATCCCCCAATGCATTTATACTGTAACTTTTGAGAATTTGCATATAATTATTAAACACCACAAGACTTTCATAAACAAATTATTTGATATATTAATCAAATTTTAATATTCTTTAATGACTTGTTTGTGCATTTTTTTTCTTTTCAAATGTTGACCATCCAACATGCAACACAATTTTAAGATTAAAAACCATGCATCAGAAAACTGTTAAATTTCCCATGCAGAATATTTATAACCATCTAATAACCTCCAGATAACTATCAAACATTTCTTAAAAAAACAACTATATATATTACCTGTTATTTTCACTATTCTATCTTTGTATGAGTTTCACTGGTTAAACCACCCTTGTAGCCACCATAAAGAAAACAGATGGGAAATAGGTATAAATTATGCTTTTTCCTTTCTTGAATAGCTTTAAAATGTTAATAAGAGAGAGTAATTTCTATTTAGAAATTATTATTTAATATAAATATTTGTCATTTCATGTTACAACATTTATTCTAAATAGCTGAAACCTCATAACATTATAGATCTATACATATATTTATTATTTTTATTATATTGACCTTCCAGCCATGTCTGATTAACATTACAGAAGATACAATGTCCAAGGACACATGCACTCATGCCCTATCCAATAATAAAATACTGGCCTATATAAAGTGACCTGTCTTGGCTTGTTCTAGTGGACCAACATCTTGTAAAATACAGTCACATTTCAATTATAATACATTTCATATATATATGTGTTATTGCTATTTACAAACAAGTTCTTAAATTTCAGTTAAAACATATAACAGTAAATAAAGTATGGAAAACAATGGTCTCTTCTACTTAAAAACTTTGAACTCATTTGCCACTTGCCATACTTTGCTAAGCCTTATCAAGTTTTGAACATGGAGAATGCAAAAAAATATTTTTTGTTGATTTTATGTGTGTATTTTGAAATAACTAAATCATAAGTTACTATATCAGACCCACAGAATCCCACTGTAATTCATCAGGCTTAGTGACTAAGCTGTATTTGGGTCTAAAATAATTTTCTTCGAGTTTTGTAACTCCTACCTTACCACTTCAATTCTACTGTGAAAAGAAAGTTTTCCCTATGTAAACACTTTGTAAAAGCTGACACAATCACTTGGGGAACATTCTGAGCTTTTGGTTTCTTATACACAGATTATTGAGCAAAGCAGGTGTACATAAGCAAGTATTTCCAAAAATGAAAAAGGTTGTTTCATTAAATATCTCTCAGAAAAGACAGGATGTTATCTAGTTTGTCAATATCAGTAATGTGAGTTTCTAATTTGTAAGAAACTATAGACTTTGTATTTGGACATCATAAACATTTAACTGAAGCCAAAGCTACATTCAACATACCACATGACTCACAAAAATTGATATTCAGGGATTTTTTAAATACTTACTTTTAAATTAAAAAATTAACTAATGAATATTAAAATTTGTATTATAATCTATAATTTGATACCAAACTTATTGGCAAAGTCTACAAATGTGATGACATGGCCTTTGATCCCTGATCATAGGACAATTAATCAAGGTAGAGTTGAGCTATTTAGGATAAACAACTTTAGTTTTTCTTACAATCTGTAATCAAAAAATCAGAAACTGAAATGGAGCAATTTAGATTTATTTCATATTTTTTAATGGTAGTTACAAAGTGATCAAATCAATCAAGTTACTATAGAATTAGGATACCAAAAATAATAGATGAAATATGAAGTTTCACAGAAAAAAAAAACAACCTTTGATATTTATTTAGAATGTTTTATAGCATTTGCATATAAAAGTTTACAATTTTAAGATAAAAGTATTTTTAATTTTAATATGAAAAAACCACTTTGCATTCAGAGCAGTTAACACTTTAATTCCATATATTCACAAACAAAATTTTAGTAAAAATACTAAATTATAAAATTTGTTTTTTCTGTACAAAATACTTGTAATGTTTACTGAAAGCTTGCCAAATTTTGTGAAGATATACAAAATCTATTAAAATTTATAATATGGATACTCTGATGGTTACTTGTAATTACAAGGTTTGCCACTCCATTAAACACCACCTGAAAGAAATTAATAAGGCAACTTGACTAAGCAGCACCAGTAGCACAGCTGCTATCTAACCAGTCTTTAGAACACTGCAGTTAGCTCGATTAACACTTTTCAGGCTGAGTGGATCCACCGTAGTGATGTAGGATGTCTGATTGAATTGTTCATACAATTAAAACATAATACGGTGTATATGAAGAACTTTTGTCACATGAACCCTACTGTATCCTTCACTGTGCAGAATACAAGGTTTAAGTGTCATACATTCAAAATTGTATTAAACTACTTTTTGCTTATGTTATACCAATTAGTATAGCATAAAAGTCTAGCTAATAATCCATATTTTAACAGTATACATGTTTTAAGTTCTTAATTTTATAAGGCAATAGTTTTAAAAATCCTGAATTTGCCCTAGTGTGACACATTTTCTGTAGGCCTCTTCTCTATTTTATCTACCACCCTTCCAGTAAGTATGAAATTAAATGTAAATTACTCACTATAAAATCATCATTGCTCAGAAAAATCATAATTTTTATAGCCTTTGATTACAGAGCCAACAAATAGAAAATAAGTCCTCTCCTGCCACATTCTCTCTTTCAGGATTTGTTAATAGTTCTCTCTTATATTGAATTATATGTCATCATATAGAAAGTCAGTAATATTATACAATAAAACCTGTCTAAGCCAGAAACTGCATAAGGTGGAAACCTGTACAAGCCAGAAATATCACGATTTAGCAGCATTATCTTAAGATTTCTCTTATAAAAGGCCCTCTATATGGCAGAACCTACATAACGTGGATGGAAAACTATCTTTCACCTAACTCATCTATCAACACGTAGGATTAGAACCTGAGTAAAGCAGAAAAGATGTTTTTGATTAAATACTAATTTCTTATTCAATTAATAATTTCTTTCAATATTAATAAATTCTTGTTTAATTAATAATTTGTTTAAACTGTCAAATATTCATTTAGTCTTTCTACCTCTACAACATCAGTTGTACATCCACTAGATAATGGAATTATACAGCATATAAAATTGAAAAACAGAAAATTGATGATTCAGTATATTATTGCAAACATGGACGACTGTAAGAGAACATCTGAAATTACCATGAAAATTGACGTGTTAGATGCAATTGAATTTTTAAGTCATTCAATCAAATGCATAAAAGATGAATGCATAATAAAGTGCTTTTCTAACTGTGGATTTATTTTTGATAATGGTGGAGATTGTGGAGAAGTGGTTTGTTAAGCAGATGGTTCTGTGAATGCGGAAAGTTTTTGAACATTGGCAAGAATGTTTTAACAGAAACTGAAGAAACTGGTTTAAAATCTGCAATAGAATCACAAGATGGTAACAGTGTGAGAGATTCAGAAGATAAATAAAATAGAAAAGATAGTGAGGAAATAGAAATTCTTACTTCATCTCAAGTGTTAAGTTATATTAACACTATCAAATTGTATGCAAAAATAAAAAGGGAAAATGAACTTCATGAAAAGGCCATAGAATTGGTGTTCTCTTTTAATGGCATGAGAAAGCCTATTAAAAAAATGAAACAGTTGAAATTGGACACTTTCTAAAAATAAATTTGATTAAGATTTTGTGTACTTATGTATATTTTGAATGTCTATTTTTGTAGACAAAAGAATCCACTTCATTATGGAAATAGAGGAACAAAACAGTCTATCGTTTCTTGACATACTCATCAGCAAACAAGACAAATAACCACAGAAAACCCACCCACATGGACAGATACCTATACTTCCAATCCTATCATCCAACCTCGATAAAGCATGGTATAACTCAATGCTAAAACAAGAGAGCAGAAAACATTTGCGATAAGATATCCATAAGATCGTAGAGAGTTTTGAACAGAATGGTTACACCTTCTCCTTCATCTAAAACTCCTTGAAGAAGACCACGACAGAAAGAAAATATCAGAAAGTCACCACCACTACCACCATTTACCTACCGTACATACAACATTTCAGTGAAAAACTCAAATCCATAGCCAAAAAATTCAACACAGAAACTGATGGAAATCCTACAATACCTTAAGGTCCATTCTGGTAAAAAACAAAGTGACCTACCAAAGAGAATCTCAAAAACGTCATCTATGAAATTCCTTGTTCCTGCAACAATACATACATTGGAGAAATGGAAAGAAAACTAGCAAGAATAAAAGAACATAAAGATAGTACAAGACTCATGAAAACACAAAATTCAGCCATTGCAGAGCACATCAACCAGACACAGAATAAATTGGGAGAAAGCTAGAATCATCAAAACAGAGAAATTCTGGAAGACAAGAAAAATCAAAGAATCATTTTATATTAACAATATTAAACCTTCACTTAACAAAGAATTTGGATTAGAGGTGAGTAACCTGTAGCTCCCATTGGTTGAATCTCCAGGAAATCTCTTCTCCAATCAGAAACAGTGATAAATCAACCAATCACAACACACTCTTCACAATCCACCAGGACACTATAAAAAACTGTCAGCACCTACACACACACACACACACACTGACTTGAAGACAAAAGGTGGAAGACTTTAGAAACATCGTCCTCTATACTTGTGCCTCAACAACAGACAGTTGCTGTCCATTCTACAAAGTTTC